>NC_064427.1:14710557-14995557 GCF_023375975.1 Astyanax mexicanus | reverse complement strand
AAAAAACAGGTACAGGTACGAGGAAATCAATAATCTATAACTGAGGATCATTCTGAATCTGGATCAGGTTCTTTATTAAAATTAGGGGTGAAACGATTACTCGAGTAAATCGAGTAACTCGATTCACAAAATTGATCGATTAATTTTCTGTGCCTCGAGTAATCGTTTATTTAATTAATAAACTCAGCGCGCGGTATTTTTGAGACTTTTATTTTGACAACGCGCTCAGGGTTACGTCACCCTGCCCGGGAACAAGGAGACGGAGGTTTAAGCAGCGGCAAAAATGGAAGTGGCGAGAGAAAACAGCGATTTTAAAGGAATAAAAGCATTTTATGTTCGAACTGTGACCTGTACTCGGTGCAGTGCCAAAACAGCGCGTTTTAATGCTGCACCATCTGAGCCGAGGACACCCGAGACGCGAGGACGCCGAGAGAGCAGGTAAATATAACTTATAATAAATCAATGAGATTAACATTAATGTGAATTAATAACAAAACGACAGGGCTTTGGAGTGTGAATTAATAGAAGCACTGTCTATAATGTGTGGTTAATTTATTAGAACAGAGACAAGTTCATACATGCTTTATGTAAACAGTAAACACAGCGCTGTGGAGTTCAGAATATAAACAATAAAAATGTTAAAAGTTAGCTAAACTGAAGTTACTTTGGCTGGAAACTAAATGCTTGATTTCTTCATCTAAGAGTACATTTGGCCAGTGAGACAAAAAAGTATGAACACTTTTGTTCATATAAGGAAGTGTGTCTCTTATTTATTGGGTAAAATATTGATTACCACTAGTGTCTAATGTGCCCCAATGCGATAGGTGTCAATCTTAATAAATGCACGGCCATGAACTTATTATTAGAGTTATTAGTCTTAGTGATGTAATTAGACCCAAATAGTCCAACATATAAATAAAGAAAAGAGCAACATTTGTAATACTTGTGTGTCACAATTATTCCACAGGTCCTGATATATTTTGGAGAAGCGGCTTGGCGGTAAAAGAATGCAGCACACTGATCCAACACTGGCAGAACTGACAACGTCTCAGAAGCTAAGATGCACAACACAAAGACTATGTTTATGCCTTTTTTATTGATTTATACCCTAGATTTGTTATTTACAAGAAATCCAAATGTGAAAGTAAATGTAATTAATTTTTTTTTTTTTATTGTGGTATTTATTTATTTATTGTGTTTTATTTATTTGTATTTGCAATTTGGAAATGTTGTGAATTAAAAAATATAACTTATCTAAAAAAGGAAACCAATTGGTCATTCATTATTGAGTAAAATTCCTTTTTAATTGCTCTTTAACAAAAAAAATGTTTTATCCGATTACTCGATTAATCGAATCGATTTTTCAGTAGAGTACCCGATTACAAAAAGAATCGATAGCTGCAGCCCTAATTAAAATATTAAAATATTATCAGGCAGACGTCAGACTAATTATTGTTTTTGAAAACCAGTTATGAGTTAAATCAAGTTTAAATGTGCCATAGACTGCATTCATAGGATTATGCTGATTAAACAGTATGCAGCTCTAGTTAAGAGTGTACATGCTCAGATGTGGTTTTACATCCCTGTTAATTTACCATCAAATTCAGATTTTTTTTAACCCTCTATGGCATGAATTTTACATTTTTGAGGAGAAAATGTCTTGGCTAGGCTAAAACATTGAGCTACGCAGGTTCAGTCTTCACTGTGTTCTCTGTGGCTGTTGGTACAGGAAGAGAAGTAAGGAAATCCTAATGTTAAACGAAACAATGAATTAGGACCTATAATAAACTGATAGTTTTCTTGCTAAATATTCTGTGCATCACTAATAAACAGAGTTTTTCGAGATTTTAAAGCACCTTTTAAACATTACAGACTGTCTAATAGTTCTAAATCATTCCCTGACTAAAGCAGCCGAACAGCAGCAGCCTCCGTCCATTCTACACATAAGATTTATGTAAATGTAGTCAGTATGGTGACAGCCAATCAGATAGCTTAATTGAGGATGTTCAGTGTATCCATAGTTACGGGTTACTATGGCGGATGAGTGGGGGTTGGAAGTGAGGTAGAGAATGGTGGTGTGCGGACGGGCTCCTCACCCCCTGGTTGGGCAGGTTGTCGGTCTTCAGCTCGCGGTGGTTGGAGTACTGGATGTAGACGGGTTGGTTACGGACGTGTGGCGTGGCCGTGGTGTAGTAGTTCACCATGGTGATCGCTGCTTCTTCAGAAGCCATTTCTATAAAAGCCTAAAGTGAAAAGACAAGACAAAAGAGGGCAAAAGAGGACCAACGTCAGAATACATTACTGATCAGAGCAGAACCCCGATCCAAAAACACACATTTAAACACTTATCCATCCTGACCTTCATTTTCTGACTTTATATTACTCAAAATAAAAGACAATGAATAAAAATATAAGAGTGAAGATTTAAAATCACGAAAAATTATTAAATAAAATGTAGATGAGGAATATAAACATGCACTTAAATATGTAGAAAATAGACATTAAAGGGACATTTAAATACTAAAAACATGTTTTATTTGATAAAATCAGGTAAAATATGCTATATTATCGCTGTCCTAAAAAAACATTCTAAATGGTCAAATTTCAAAGAGAATAAAAAACATTTTCAATAAAAAATTAGGCTTAATAACGAATGAATATTTAGTCAAACCTCAAAAATGTGCTTTATATTTATGCACATTTCATGATATACATATACATATATTTAATATAATACCTTATAGATGTGTTTTTTCTTCTATTTTATTTTTCTAATGTTTAAATGTAACTCTTTGTTCAGAAATCGAACAGGTAAAATTAAATCTCTGTAAATAAAAGAGCAGTGAGGGGCGGAGTCTCAGTATCACAGTAAAGTCTCTGTGCTGCACAGAGAGGAATTATAGAGGAATTATTATATACTGAAGCTGAGAGCTGAGTGATGGATTCAGCTCCGACAATAAACAGGATCTTTTGAAGCCCCAATCAAACCTGAAATTTATTCCTCAGCAGCAGAAATAAGGGAAACCTGCTCTAAACACGCCCACCTCCATTAGAATATGAAGAGCCTCTCCACAGCTTTCTGGTTCTTCTCTTATTAAACTCGCCTTGATGTGTTTCAGAAAACACACTTCACTCCCGTCCCTCCAGCAGCACTAATGAAGTGTAAATACATGCTGCAACATTACGCCTCTAAAAAGCTCTGAATTAATGTCAACCTGTTTTATTATATTTAATAAACAATAAGTATAAACTAATACCAGAAATAGGGCTGTGTATTTAGTATGTTTATATTGTGTAATGTATACAGCTGTTACTATTTAATATATCACTATACAGAGTTTTACATATATACTAAAGTTAAAGCGACAGTTTGTAAGTTCTGTAGATTTGGGAATTTAGAGACCTCTCTGGTGAGAATGTGTAATTACACAGAACACATTTATTGCACATTAATGTAAATTGATACACTAATGTGTGAAATTCTGTAATTCTATTATATTATTACCTGTTTCATTGATTTTGTTTATTTATGAAATGCTGTCAAAATGAAGAAAGAACTTACTTTCAATTACAACAAACCTACCAGACCATTCTAATTTCAGAGTGCATATATTATTATTATTCTAATGAGATTCTGTTAATTAGAATATTTTAGCACCTATTTTGTTATGGTTGTCTAGGTTTTATGTCTATTTTTAAGCTTTAAAAAATATATATTAATTATTAGGTGGAGTAGAGAGAGAACAGGCAGCTTCTCCAGTGTCCTGTAGGAGATTCTCCAAAACCCTCAAAGTTTCCAGAATATAAATAATTTATTTTACTGCAAAAAGGCTTTTATATCACCTTCACCTGTAGCATGTATACAGACCAAAGTCCTGTTAAAGGGTTAAAGAACTGATTCCCCAGAGAACAGAGACTCCAAGAAACCCATTTCCGGCTGGAGGAAATGGAAGCAGGAAACTGGAAGTATCGGAAGAGTCCAGTCGATTCTTATTTAACCGTTTTTAATGAGATTCACCCACAGAAGCTCCTCAGACACAGAGAACTTACCTGGTTTTTTGCTTTCAGCATCAACAGATTGGTAACTTTTCCGAACGGGATTCCTAATGAGATAACCTCGGCCTCGGAGACCTCAATGGGAACCTTGCGCACGTGAAGGACGCGAGAGGGGCCGCAGGATCGGTCTCCTTTATATGTTTTACTCTCGTTGCCATTAGCTGCAAATAAGAAAGAAAATCATTTATTAAAATTAGATGAGCTACTTTTACAAAACTCTCAAAGAGCTGCACTACAAGATTTAAGCGCTACATGATTTAATGCTAAGCTAAAAGCAATGTTCATTTCAAATGTTTGTAAAAAGTGTTTAACTTAAGTTACTACATGATTCCTTATGTGTTCCTTCCTAATCTGGATCATTTCACTATTCATTTACTATTCATTTAATTGGGAAAAATTAAAATAAAATAATTGAATAAAAAGGTGTGTCCAAACTTTTGACTGATACCCAATGTCTAATTCTTCATTCTTTTTTTTTCTTATTTTTAAAATACAACCAAAACTCTCCTGTAAAACAGGGGGGGGGGGGATCCTTACAGGATTATCAGCTTTATGCAGCCGGCAGACTGGAAACTGTGCCCGCTGTGCAGCCTGGCACAGAACACTTGCTACAGGCACATCACACAGCAGTGACAGGTTTTCAGCAGACAGACTGGCAGACAGACAGACAGACTGGCAGACAGACACAGTAAAGCAGCGCCCTCACTGTGTCTGACATGCAGGGTGACACTGTTACTCCCAGGAGTTTAGCTCTTACACTCTCAGACTGTAATATCTGTCTAAATATCTGTCTTGCTCCACACACCCATCCACTCAGTGTGTGTTTTACAAGATCATGTCCCGTGAATTTTGGTGCATCAGTGTAAAAACACTCACTGTCTTTAATAAAGAATACATTGCAATATCGATATTGCAATATATTGTATCGCAGATCATTATCAATACCTGCCATTAAATACTGATACTTTAACTGGAACTTGGACTCTCTAAAATCCTTAAGCCCTGCCTCCAATTAGATTTACTAATGTTACTGCCCCATTACTCCACATGGTGGCGCTAAAATGAAATAAACAGGGTTAATAAACCTGTTAAATTGTGTGAAACTGAAACAATAAAACCATAATTCCTGATTTTTGATCATTTAGGAATATTTTATGTATAAAACAGATGCTGTGAAGTATTGTAGAGAATTGTACTGTGATATATCGAGTATCTCAGATCACAGTATTATGAGACCATCGTTATCATGATAATACCTGAGATGCCGTGATTTCCACTCCTAATAAATAAGCCCTATTTAAACATATAGATATGAAAGTATAAATGAATATAATGACAGTCATTAGATGATGTTGGTATAAATATTCTAATACGACAGTTTTCCTCTATCTGTTTCAGCTGCATCTTTAGATTCTGCTGAAGCTTTTTTTTTTCTCTTTATGTCCCGCAGGTAATTCAGAGTTCTGGGAAAAAACCCACAACAGCAAACACACGAACGTTCTGTGATAATTAGGGCAAAACAAGAAAAAACTGCAGCTTTCCCTCTTTTCCTGGAAAGTTACAGCAGTGAAATTCTGGGCAACAGTAAGAATATTTATATATTTATTTATCTGTACAGAGTTTCATTACAACCTGCAAAATACTGCTTTAGCAACTGATTCTAAATCTATTTAAAATATATACTAAAAATTCAATCTGCACCCACTACTATCTATTCAGCCTCAGTAACAAGATAACACCTCTAAATGTATATAGGAATGGGCATTCCAATCTCAAACCATCTCCTGAGATAACACTTAAGGATCAATGTACACACTATCCCATGACTTTTGGCAGCTTTGGAACATGTATTTATTGAAACTACTACTATAACTATTGTAGATACTACATTTCCCATAATGCCATTGGGGATCAGTGTGTGGGCGTGTGCTGAGTAACAGGCGGGGCTAACACAACACCCTGCTCTTGTGTTTATGACTCACACACACTCACACACACTCACACACACACACACACACATACTCACACACATACTCACACACATACTCAAACACATACTCAAACACATACTCACACACACTCACACTCCGTCGACCACCAATCCCACCCCCCCACCCCGCTTTATCCACCCCACGTTACCACGGCAACCGTACACATGACCTATCAAGGTATCTGGCTCCAGCGTGACGTTTTGTCTCTTTTGTGCTTTTAACTATTCTTATTGTGCTTTAATGAGATCAGAGCGTCCATCCCTCTGGACTCAGAACCGCCGCCGGCACGGTCCAATCCGGAGAACAGTAATACTGATAACTAATCAAATCCAGATCAATAATCACCTCTTCACACACACCACCATAATCCAGCTCCGGTTTTATTCACAGGATCAATTCTGGGAAAAATGCTCGGCTTACATCTGTGCTGAATGCTGCAGGTGTCAACACCCCAGTTACCAAGTATAATAAAGGAACAGCCCAGTTACTGTTTATAAACCCCATTACAATTAGCCGATGCCTCAGCCGAGCCTAAGCCAATCCTGCCATACATCAGCCACACTTGAGCCGATTCTTTATGCTATCTATGCAACCAGACTCTGCTACAGCCTACTGTAGCTCATTTACATGTTACCCGTTACTACTATTATTACAGACTTCTGATTATAACTGTCGTCTACTTTACATTCTTCAATTACAGATCAGGGTGTGTTTACTTTTAACTTCTTCTATTCTCCTTCTGTTTCTGTTTGATGACTCGGTGTGAGTCTGTGGTTGGTTGGTGCTGCTGCTGTTTCTGGACCAGTTCCTGCTGTACACATTTTAATCTGCAGTGTTTAGTTTTTGGATTCTGACTGTAATAATCATGGTGTGGATTGAATACAGTGTGACTAAAGCGGAACAAAAATTTAGCAAAACATGCTTAAACCATTATTTACAGCATCTGTCTCTGACTAATATTCAGTGACAGTGTGTGCTTTATATAGTCTGACAGTAATAACTGGAGTGATTTTAATCCAGTATGAATTCACAGTGTGTGTAGTTTTACAGTCTGGCTGTAATAATTATGGATTGAGTTTTTCCACTATGAATCTATGAGTGTGTGTAGTTTATAAAATCTCACAGTAATAATTACGGACGCTCAGGCTTTACGGACGCTCAGGCTTTACGGACGCTCAGGCTTTACGGTCGCTCAGACTGTACGGTGGCTCAGGCTGTACGGACCCTCAGGCTGTAAGGACGCTCAGGCTTTACGGACGCTCAGGCTTTACGGACGCTCAGGCTTTACGGTCGCTCAGACTGTACGGTGGCTCAGGCTGTACAGACCCTCAGGCTGTAAGGACGCTCAGGCTTTACGGGCGCTCAAGCTTTACGGACGCTCAGGCTTTACGGACGCTCAGGCTGTACGGTCGCTCAGGCTTTACGGACCCTCAGGCTGTACGGACGCTCAGGCTTTACGGCCGCTCAGGCTTACGGACGCTTAGGCTGTACAGACGCTCAGACTGTACGGACGCTCGGGCTTTACAGACGCTCAGGCTTTACGGACGCTCAGGCCGGGCAGATACTGAGATTAGCTTTTAGCAGCAGGATGCTGGAGGCTGGATGAAGCTGTACGGATGAAAAATGCTGAAGCTCAGAAATGAGTCTGTTTCAGATCCAATTCAACCGGACGGGAGGAAAACAGACTGACTGATGCTGAGGCTAAATTCACATTATCAGTTGAAATGGCATGTCTGTAGTGGAGGGTATCAGGTGTTTATCAGCAGAAAATGAAAAAAGGAAAACAAATAACCCGTCTATTCAGCGCTGCAACTGATCCATCCTGAAACAGAACACACCCCCAGCCTTTGATTAGCTTTGGTTTAGTTCTGAGGACGAGTCGCAGTGTTTATGTAGCTTAAACAAAGCGAACTACTATTAGATTTTTAGGCTAATTTAAAGCATTTTATGTAAAACAGACTGTAATGGTGAGTCTATCAAATCTTTAATGGGCTAAACTCTGGTGAAGCTGGCAGTACAATGCACAATTAGGGTGGTTGGGGGGTGTCGGGCGCATGGTTGAGTGGGTGTTGGGCGGGTGGTTGAGGGAGGTTTTGGGCAGGTGGTTGGGGGGTGGTATAAGAGAGCTTCTGTCATCTTCACTTGAAGTTGAGAGCGTGTCGGGCTGGCGGGGCAGAAAAAAACTTGCACGGATCTGGAGGACTGATCCCTGCAGACTGAGCTGAAGTGTGTGTGTGTGTGTGTTAATGTGGCAGGTAACCCTAACCCAAAAAAATGTGGAAATAAAGATGTTTCTGGTCGAATCCACTGATGTCATCATGCAGAACCTGGAGAGAATACTATAGAAATAAATGATAGTCTTTCAACCACGAACAAGGGGTACCACAACAACCACTTGGAAACACCTAAACAACCACCTAGCAACACCCTAGCAACTGCTTAGCAACTACTAAGCAACAGCATCACTGCAATGGTCTAAAATACCACTACCAATTAGTATACTATAATGCAGCACCTGATGTCTGTTGTTAGCAATCTTTTAACTATTTTAGCTAAAAAAAACAGAGAAAACAAAACCTGTTTTACACTCCGAAACGTCATGTGATTTAAATCCCAACCCCTCGTACCCAAAACCAGCTGCCCGGATAACAGCACAGACGCCGGCTATCAAAGTTATTATCGCTACCTCCTACAGATCAGCCTCATACTTCCGTCTCCTTCAGAATACTCTGAGCTTATGCTCACGCTCTGAGGGATGAGCTTTGATTGGATGGTGCGTGAAGGTCGACCCTGCAGAGGACGGTAAATACAGGGGACTGTTTTAGCAATATAAGCAGCAGCCATGCTGAAATGTGAAGCTAAAAATTATGTTTTATAATCAGAGTTATTTCTGTGTGTATCTCTGTGTGTATCTCTGTGATTGTGAGTTTCTGTGTGTATCTCTGTGATTGTATGTTTCTGTGTGTGTCTGTGATTGTAAAAACATGGAAAACAAATAAAATTATAAAACAACATATGAGATAAAACTAAATAAAACCAATATGCTCAAGAGTGAGAAATAAGAAAAACTCTTATATTCCCACAGTCTCTCGCTATTTAAATGCCAGTGTGTACAAATATGTTTTTAGACCTGTTTTAAACACTGAGATTAAAGTGGTTTGGGGTGTGAATACAGTAATGCACTTCGACCAAAAAAAAAAAAAAAAACACACCAAGACCCTTCAGAGGAGCGGTGGTCCTGTTCCCCTCCCAGATCAACTCTGTGGCAGTTCTTTTTTAACCATTTTTAACCCAAGTGTTAAAAATGACTTGAAAGCAAATCTTATTTATACAGCAGGAAAACCTGTTTTTTTTGGTCATTTACACTAAATTCTTAATATAACCTGAATCTGTAAAACCTGTACCTACATTTCTTACCTGCACCAGGTGTGAACCTAGTAAAGGTACACAATCACAGAGATACACACAGAAACACACAATCACAGAGATACACACAGAAACACACAATCACAGAGATACACACAGAAACACACAATCACAGAGATACACACAGAAACACACAATCACAGAGATACACACAGAAACACACAATCACAGAGATACACACAGAAACACACAATCACAGAGATACACACAGAAACACACAATCACAGAGATACACACAGAAACACACAATCACAGAGATACACACAGAAACACACAATCACAGAGATACACACAGAAACTCACAATCACAGAGATACACACAGAAACACACAATCACAGAGATACACAGAGATACACACAGAAACACACAATCACAGAGATACACACAGAAACACACAATCACAGAGATACACACAGAAACACACAATCACAGAGATACACACAGAAACACACAATCACAGAGATACACACAGAAACACACAATCACAGAGATACACAATCACAGAGATACACACAGAAACACACAATCACAGAGATACACACAGAGATACACACAGAAACTCACAATCACAGAGATACACACAGAAACACACAATCACAGAGATACACACAGAAACTCACAATCACAGAGATACACACAGAAACACACAATCACAGAGATACACACAGAAACACACAATCACAGAGATACACACAGAAACACACAATCACAGAGATACACAATCACAGAGATACACACAGAAACACACAATCACAGAGATACACACAGAGATACATACAGAAACACACAATCACAGAGATACACACAGAGATACATACAGAAACACACAATCACAGAGATACACACAGAAACTCACAATCACAGAGATACACACAGAAACACACAATCACAGAGATACACACAGAAACACACAATCACAGAGATACACACAGAAACACACAATCACAGAGATACACACAGAAACACACAATCACAGAGATACACAATCACAGAGATACACACAGAAACACACAATCACAGAGATACACACAGAGATACATACAGAAACACACAATCACAGAGATACACACAGAGATACATACAGAAACACACAATCACAGAGATACACACAGAGATACATACAGAAACACACAATCACAGAGATACACACAGAGATACATACAGAAACACACAATCACAGAGATACACACAGAAACACAAGAGATTACTGTTTGCTTAATGTTAAATATAAATGCTGTTTTTCATTTTAGTGAAGAATAAACAGCAGTAATGTAGATTTTATCTGTTTTAATTTGTTAAATATTTTTTGCAATTACTAAAGTAATGTTTAAGTTAATCTTGATAACTTAAGTGAAGGCATGTAATGGACTAATAAACTGACTATTAGGCAACATTTTGGCCTAAAATTTGACCAAAAAGCTTTAAAAATTGAAAATTTTATGCAGATGTTTTTAAGGATGTTATTAAATCCCAAACCAGAGTACAGTAATGTGTTTTTTGTAAACGCAGGAATAGAGTAATGAGTAAATCAGTCCTGTAATAAAGTCCTGTTTTTAGCTGTTTATCAGTTCAAGAATTTTGCAGATTTCCTTTTTGTTTCTATTCAGTTAGAATTAGTTTTATTGAGTGTTTAGTGTAAGTGTGAGATATATAGTGTGAGATAAAGCCTCGTCACTCCACCTGTGTTTCCCTAAACCAGCGTTTAACCTGCTGACCCTGTTCACTATTCTCACACTGATTACATCATAATCCCATTCACACTCTCCATAATACTCTAACACTAATACTCTATTATTACTATTAGAGAGAATACGAGAACGAGAGAGAGACAAAACTTTGCAGCATCAATGCATCCACCTCAGATACCATAGCGCCAGTAAAACCGCAGTGACCACCTAACAACATTATAGCAACCACCTAGCAACCACTTTTGCAGCCAATCATAGAAACCGCAACCATACCTTGTAATATCATGTATTATCATATGATGCCACAATGACCACCTGGCAGCAACACCATATCAACCCCCTAGTAACCAATTAATAAGTACAGCAGCCAGTTAGTAACCACCAAGTGATACCGTACCAACCACTCAGCTACACCATACCAACCACCGTCTGTGTGAAGTGGTGTAGTTATAGACTGTACCTGCTGATGGAGTAGAATTGCTCATGGTAGGACGGCCAGGCATGAACGCAGGAGCAGGAGGCTCTTCAGACGTCCACTGAAACACAAACCAGCAGAGCGACACTGTGTTATTTTTTTTTTCACATTTTTTTTACTTAATTTAATCTCCAAAAACAATCTAATCTTTTAGTAGAAGTCAATGTATAAATGTATAATGATTATATTTTTAGTTGACACACACATACTGTTACAAAAAAACCCTAAGAAAAATCAGCTATTTCTAGAATATGAAACAATAATAAATGTAAAAAATGTATCCTCAGTTCTGATCCCAGAGCATTTTTGTCCTGTAAAAGTTAAAGTGACGGTCTCTAGATGTGCGGCTCCATTTTGAGTAAAGGTTACATTTCCTCGGGTAACCAGTAAATTATAACCAGTTATAATCAGAAAAGGATCTTGGGATCTACAGACCCCCCCTGATTTAAAATAAATAAACTCTGTGAAGCTTCACAGGAATAGAAGCAGAAGAACATTTCTTAACTTTATTTGGCCTTTCTCCAATCAGGAACACTACTATTTTCTAATGATGCACGGTGATATCGGAATTATATCGGCATTTCTGTAGAGTCAGCATCATCAATTTTTGAAACCAATACTTGGTGATGAATTAATTGTACTACAGAAAATAGTTTTAAATGAATAAAGTTAAATCAGAGAGTCTAATCTCTCTGCAAGTCGTTCATTTGCATATCTGCATTGGCATCAGCATACTTTCACTTTAAAAGAAAAAATCTTACCCTTAAAAATGCTAATGTGACTAACCAAGAATTACAGCTATGAGGAACTTATTAGCATAACGTAATTAAGCCCTAGAGACAGATCCTCATAATATTTTAACTATATGAGCACAAGAACATGATATAAACGGACTGAGGTGTTTACTTTTTCCTTCACATTTCTAAACCGGTTTATATCGTCCAACCAATTTACAACAGTGAATGTAAACAGAATTTAGCATTTAACCCGATCACTCCTCTCAGTTTCTGCAATAATCAAAGATTTTACGCTATAAATATTAACTAAACCGGATTAACTGGAAAGACCAGGACTCATCAGAGAGACAGTATTTCCGGCAAAACCAGTAATTTATTATGTATCGCATAAAATAGCAGTTTCAGACGCCTCACAGCGGCGCATTACTTCCTGCAGCAGAGCAGCTAAAAGCATGCAGATGCAGCCATTAGCAGATCGTTTAGAAGGTGCGTGCTACAAGATGGCTGCACATGAGCAGGAGAAGGATACACGTTTCCTCCTCAAACTAGAGGGAATACCTGATTATCCGCCACTGGATCTAATATTAGCTTTTCTCCACAGAGACGGAGGAGACGCGGTAGCACAGGCACTAATGGTGAGGGTAAATGGGTGACTGTGCCGGTAAACATTTGTTGTGTTGAGATAATGAGCGCAGGCTGAGAGGCTCTTCAGTGTGTTTGGTGTGGAGAAACCATCTCAGCCAAGAGGCCAAACATTAATGGAAGAATCCAGAGTTTTTTAAGCTGATGTTTTTCTGCTGCTTCCATCAAACACCACACACTGAAAGATCTCCAGTCCTTATAAAACAATCCAAATGCACTAAAGCTAAACACAACACAAAAAGCTACTTCCCAAATCTGTTATTTTTTGTGTGTTCACACTGTCTCCTTAATGCGGTTTATATTATATTATTATATATAGACTGAATCCATTCTGTGTTAACCAATTGCTGGTTATCTGAATTTACTTGCATAATTTTGTAAACACTGCATGTAGTGATATAAGTCTCAACACCAGGCCTTTTCCTTCAGGCCTAAAGCGTGTTTACATCTACTCTACTTTACTCAAACAAAAGCCTGATGAAACATTCAGTACAGTAATATACACACAGACATAGGATGAATAGAAGAAGCAACAGCATTTGCACATCTGAAACAACATGGCCTCTTTGAGCTTTTGTTAAAGAACCTAAAGGCCTGAAACAATACAGACAAACAGCCCTATTTAAATATTTAAAGCTTAGCTTTTCAGGGCAATGAAGAAAATTTCAGTAAGAGGAAAAGCGTATGTAAATTATTCTCTGTGATAACATCAACCTTGGTCCCTCAAAACAAAGAGGATCAATGCGTGAAATCAACAAACGAACGAACCAATGAACAAATGAACGCTGCGGAGCGTAAACAGAGCGGTGGAGCAGCGGTTTAGGTGTTTATATGGCTGAAGGTTCGGGGCGCGGCACGGACAGCGCTTATGAATCACAGAGAGAGAGAGAGAGAGAGACAGCTGCTGCTCCTTATTAACGTCAGCCGGAGTTTATTACTATTCATGCTGCTGCTGAACGTCAGACACATACGAGAGGTCCAGCAACCGGGGCAGAAAGGTGGGAGCGTGGGGGGGGGGGCAGCCGTTTGCCTCATAACTATGGATTAAGCTTCAGCAGGTGAGATGGGTGGAGGGAGACTGTCCATCTCCTAAAGGGATAGATTTTCCTCTTTTCTTCTGTTGGATCCTTGTCTCAAACCTTTTGGAGATGATCTCTAATACATTTGTGTTTGTGTGGTTTGACACACTGTATCACTGTGTGTGACTGATAGTGTCCTCTGGTATCTGATACCAAGACGTTTCAGCAGGAACTTTAATAGGTCCTGTAACGCTGTGTTCACACTGGCAGAGACTGATATTAGCGTATGTTTTTCTGCTGTGGCTGAGAGTTACAGAAACACACTTTTAAAAATAAGGTTTGAAATGCTGGTAGGAGTGAAAGGTTTAGAGAGCAGAAGCTGGAAACCTCTTTCTCTTAATGCTGAATGCAACCAAATCCTCTTAGCATCTGGACAGTGGAGACAGTTTCTGTAACAAAATCAGGATAAACTCTTTTAATACCCTTTTCAAACTGATTATGAATATATATATATATATATATATATATATATATATATATATATATATATATATATATATTCATAATCAGTTTGAAAAGATATCCGATTCGTCGGATTACGTCAATATCGGCCCCGATACCGATATTGTATCGGATCGGTCCCATCTCTAATATATATATATATATATATATATATATATATATATATATATATATATATATATATATATATATATATATATATATATTAGAGATGGGACCGATCCGATACAATATCGGTATCGGGGCCGATATTGACGTAATCCGACGAATCGGATATCGGGCGGGCGCTGCCGATCCACTTACCGATCCATATTCCAGTCCAAAGCTTGAGCTGAACAATAAACCCGCCATAACGTTAACACAAAACGCATCCCTGATCAGGATTCCAGTTTAACAGTTTACCCTGAACCCCCAGCAGCTTCAGTCTGCGGCTGACTGAGTAACTTTAGCTGTTTATCTACAAAAAAAGGCCATTATCTGGAGAGTTTTCACTTTGGAAACGCTGTACAGCAGAACGGTACACGTAAAGTCAGCGTCTGAGAGGTAAACAGATTAACACCAGCAGTCTGTTAGCCTAGCTAGCACTGAACTGACAGCAGCTGCATTCCGGTGTTGTGAAGGTATGAACTACAGACTGGAGTAAACTATATTCATAATCTCACATATCCTATAAAACCACAGCATCTACAAACACTAACCAGCACAAACACACCCATCTGTTATTAAAAAAACAGTCATTAATTTAGTTCGGAAATACAGTTAGCATTGCCACTTAGCCGTTAGCCATCTCCATTAATATCTGCAGTCTGTTAGCCTAGCTAGCAAAATCATTCCGGCATTGTGAATTTAATAAATAACTATCTTAAGTGAACTATAGCCATAATCCACATCTAATATCAAACCACAGATCCTACCAACCCTAACCAGCACTAAGAAATCAATCTGTTATTAAAAAACAGTGATTAATTTAGCTCGGAAATACAGTTAGCATCGCCAGTTAGCCGTTAGCTATTGCAGCTAATCCTCTATGCTACCTGTCAAAATAAAAGTCTCCTGCACAACCGTTGCAAAAAATGCCCTGAATTTAATATTTAACGTATTTAATATTTTACTTTTTTTATATTTAATAAAAATTCAAACATTTTATTTGAAAGGAAACTATTGTGTAATTGCATATGAAGTGTGTCAAATAAATGACTTTTGAATGCATTTACATTAAATGCACCTGTGGATACTCTTAAAAGGGCTTTGTGGTCTGTTTCAGCCTCATTATTTAACCTTAATCATAGTACTATTAATAAACTAAAAGTATCGGTATTTGTATCTGTATCGGCAATCTTATATCAGTTTTATATCGGTATCGGATCGGAGCTGAAAAAAGTGTATCATCCCATCACTGATATATATACGTATATGTATATATATATATATATATATATATATATATATATATATATATATATATATATATATATATATATATACACACATATATACATACACAAACCATGACAGGAGCTACTGGAACCAAAAAGCAATATTATCTGTCAGTGGTTTTAATGTTTTGGCTGATTGTGTTTCAAAGAATGTCACTTTAGGACACTGCATCTTATGCCCCTGATGTAATGATAACACAATGATTTAAAAAAAATCACTTTTACACCAGTACTGTAAATATAAATCACACTTTGAGTGCCCGTTATACACATCTGTACACATCTGTGCTTTGGTTGGACGAGGTAGAGTGATGTTAGACTGATTTTCACACTGGCATTTCCTGATTTAACCAGTGTTTACTACAGTACTGTAGTGCAGTAGCGGCGTTATGGCCTGTAGAGTGGGGATAAAACACAGTCGCTGTTCAGCAGCATCAGCATTAGTCTCTCTGAAGCTTGATAACGTTTCTTTAATGTGCCGTTCTTCTCCATCAACAGACAAGAACACAGGGCTTATCTTCTGCTGCATTTTATTTTTGACGATACTCAAATCAGCCCAGGTGACATATGAATATGCAAAGAGAAAAAAAGAAAACAGGCGACGCAGATCAGATCTCTTTACCCTTTCCAGCTAAAGCCCTTTCTGATGCCCCTGACATTTCCTGCAGCAGGCAGAGGAGTACGGATCCTGCTCCGACCCAAAGCTGGGCAATAAACACACACACACACACACACACACAACCACACAACCACACACACAAAAACACACACACACACACACAAGCACACACACACAGACAAACACACACAAACACAACCACACACAGAAACACACACAACCACACATACACATACACACACACACTGACCACCGTATCTCTAAACACTCTCACCGGGGGACAGACAGGGTCACATGTTCAAGGCTACAGCAACTGTCCCCTCCTACACTGGCATTAGCGCTAACGGAGCTGCCGAGGCCGGTCATGCCCCTCTCCTTCCCCTCCATCATCATTATCATTATCATTCAGTGTCTTTAATTAGTGAGAGACAGAGAGAGAGAGAGAGAGAGAGAGAGACAGATAGAGAGACAGAGAGAGAGAGAGAGAGAGAGAGAGAGAGAGAGAGAGACAGATAGAGAGACAGATAGAGAGACAGAGAGAAAAAGAGAGAGAGAGAGACAGATAGAGAGACAGAGAGAGAGAGAGACAGATAGAGAGACAGAGAGAGAGAGAGAGAGAGAGAGAGACAGAAGCCCGATTGCAGTAACACTCAATGGCTGTTCTTTCACTATTCAGACCTTCTGTAAGGAAACTAGAGTGTTGCTCATTACAGAAGCTTTGTAGATTAATTAGCTATGTATCGGCCAAAATCTGTCGATCGGCTAATATTGCTCTACTTTATCTGATCCTGAGAGCCAATCAGATCAGATCGTATTTGGTTAAAGGAGTTAAAGTTTAATGCAGCTCCTCAGTCACAAAAAGTTCCTTTTTCAACCACTAGATAAAAGTATAAAGACTTTTAACACTATTAACCGAATACCCCTCTCGAGAGGTAAAAGTGAGTAGCTATTAGCGCATCAACACTGCAGAGCTAACAAACATCACTAACCACACAAAACGGTGTGCATCATTTCCAAAGCGTCCGGCAGGTCTTGTGGGGTGTTTTAATATTCTGTATGAGATGGTCAGTGCTTCCCAAAAGTTACAACTTGCAGGAAAGCAGAAATAATCTGCTTTTAACATTTATCTGGGTGCCAGACGCTGCAGGACACCTTCAGAGTCCCGCTGCAGTGTAGCTCAATAGATGTTTTGGTGGCATCATCCAAACAAAGCATGTGACTGTTTATACTAAAGACCTACTGACTGTTACTCCTGAAATACTGACGGATCGTGAGGGTTAAATAAATCAGTACACAACGTATCAATTTCATTTATCTCTGATTGATCACTAGCGACTAATGCTAACTGTCTACGCCATCACTGGGAGAGAATGACAGAGGTGAGGGTGTCACCCTGTTGCCAAGCAACATATCCCCCAATCAGGTGAATGATACTCCAGGGGCAGAGTGATGGGCTGTGACGGCGAAAGCTGAGCCGAGCGCTTCGGACCGGAGTTGGAAAGATGAGGTTCTGCCCTTTACACTGCGATCAGACCCATCCTTCACTTCAGACTGCAGAACATCAGCGCAGCAATCATGCAACTGCACATCTGCAAGAATCTGGAGCTCGCAATTCAATCAGTCAACTCCATACTTTTTTAGAATGTCAGAATTGATTGTAGAATATTATATGTTTGTGCTGAAATGCATAATTGATGAGCAAATCTGATTTTATACTTTGTTTTTGTTAAAAGGCTGAAAAGTGATGCTGAAGATTTATGATTAAATCGAGTCACTGACCTGCAGGACATAAAGCCAGGCAAGGACAAACTGGTCAAACAGGTCAAATAGTTTAGCTCTTGAACAGCACAGGGTATTATTTTGTTTGAGTCTGACGGTTTAGCTGGTCTACAAACATGACCAAGCTAAACAAGCTAAAGATCCAGAGCTGGTAAATTTTGGTAATGTTGGTTGAACAGATTTGGTTTCTCTTAATTAGGGGTGGGACAAAATATCACAATATATCATATTGTTTTCGTAAGGGATGCATCACTGTGGGAATTCTGGGCCGATCAAGGTATCTGATATTTCACATGTACATATCTGCTGATGATTTACAGAGAGACTTCACCCCAGTAAATCTAATAAAATAAATTTAAAAACTTTAATTCGGCTAACTGTAGTAGCATTCATTATCATTATCGTGGGTTAGGTATCGTGGTAATATCGTATTGTGAGATGCTCAGTTGTCTTGCTGGTCATGTTGGTTGACCCATTTGGCCTATTTGCTCAGAGCTAGTTAAACAGCTTGATGATGCCAGTAAAGCAGATTATACTAAACTTGGTACTACTGGTCAACCATCATGTCTAAACCAGGTCATACATGTGGTCTGGAGTACAGGGTTACTGATGACAGGCTGACAAGATGAGTTAAAGGCAGAAGCCCCATTTATTTCATCTGTGAGCAGCAGAAGTATAGTAAATATGGCTGATAAATTTGATGATGTTTGTAGACCAGTAAATTCTGCTCAAGATCTGTGATGGTCACCCACACAACCAATGCTCTTTGTTTCAGAAGAGAAAGACCAGCTTAAACCATCTGAAACCAACTACACTGAATTGTTCAGCTGGCGAATCTAATTAACTCTTCAGTGAAAGTGAATTTATGCAGAAATGAATCAAACCTGTTCTTATCAACCTGTTCTTATCCACTTCTGCTCTGTAATTTAGCCCCCGAACCCAGCCGGTCTAAATCAGGAGCCCTTATGAGAAAATTACATCACCTAATAGAGTGCAGAACAAAAATGATCAAGGTTTTAAGTTCAGTTAATAAAAATAATAATATCATTTGATACTTTGACCGGAGGATGTTCTTTAATTAATGCCAGCAGAGAAAATGAAATCACTGACTGTCAGAAATGCCAAAGCTAATAACATCCATCTGCACTGTTCATTAAACTCAGGGCCAGACTGCCTGAGGGATGAGCCTGGCGCTAACGGCTAACGGCTCCACACTCAAGGTGTGAAATACAGGGGGTGGTTCACACCGTCGAAAAGCAGCTTTCCAACAGTAGCTTTAACTCCATCACTTCAAACTGTAAGACTCCTTCCATCACCTGTTAAACCTGCCCACAATCCAGGTGTGTTTTAAACCAGCTAGCTCACTAAAGCCCTGAGTAAAGTACACAACATTTAAACTGGTAGCAGGCTATAAAAAGAATGGGTTTCTCACACTTCCCCACTGAGATTCTGAGAATCTACACGACTCCAACTGCTGAACTAACTGAACCAAACCGAACCGAACTAAACTGAACTGGACCGAACCGAACCAAACCAAACTGAAATTAACCAAACTGAGATGAACCGAACTGAACCGAACCAAACTGAGATGAACCGAACTGAACCGAACCAAACTGAAAGGAACCGAACCAAATTGAGATGAACCGAACTGAACCGAACCGAACCGAACCAAACTGAACCGAACCGAATAGAACTGAACCGAACTGAACCAAACTGAAATGTACCGAACCGAACTGAACCGAACCAAACCGAATAGAACTAAACTGAACCGAACCGAACTGAACATGCCCCAAAACACTGGGAGGCTCAGAGTAAACAGGAAGCACAGCAGCTAGCTGCTACTATCGTTTTCGCCACTATTTGTTTATTATTTTGTCTGCAGCAGGAACCAATAAATAAAGTCATAATCAGAATCGGGTTCGAGGAAATTAATTGGCTGATTTAACTGATTTAATCTGAACTGGATTCGATCAGAAATCGATGGCTGCAACTCAAACTAGCTGAATTTATTCATTAGAAGGGTTCTATAGACTAAATTAGATAATAATAATTTTCGTTGCCCGAAAGCAAAGCCGCAATCAACTGGTTTACCTGGATTAACCTGTTTTATTGATGTCCAGAGAAGTTATGGAATATACTTGTTGACACTGTACACACTAAAACAGAAGCCTGTTTGCAGTACAGAAGATGTATAATGCTTTTTTCTTTGTTGGCTGCGCTGTTTTCTTCCAGTATCCTTATATTCCTATGTGTGTGTTCTTGTTCAAAGTGAGTTTCTGACACTAACAAAGTAAAAATGTCACTTGTTTGGGAAGTACATTATTAATGTGGGGTCAAGAAAAAATCAATATACCACAACATATGTAGCAATGTAATAGAATGAAAAAATAGAGTACTGATTTTAATTATTAGTCTACATGTAAAGAATTAAGTGTTGTATTTAAAAATTGAGGTTTGAGCGATCTACAGTGCTGCCACTGTGAGCAGGAGGTTGCAGGTTCGAAGCCCGCTCATGCAGCTTACCATCAAGCTGCCGGCGCTCAGAGGGAGAAAAATTGGCCCTGTTCCTAGGGTGATGTGGATCAGCACAAGGCTGCGTCTGTGAGCTGATGTATCAGAACCAAGTAGCTGCGCTTTCCTCCGAGCATTAGCACTGTGATGCTATTCTGCAATGCTGCATCAGTAGCAGTTCAAAAAGAGGCGGAGTCTGACTTCACATGTGTCGGAAGAGGCGTGTTATAGTCTTCACCCTCCTGATGATGGAGCATCACTAGTGATAGGGGGAGTCCTAATGAGTGGGATGGGTAATTGTCTGTGCAACATTGGGGAGGAAATGGGAAAAATTAAATAAAGTTTTAAAAAAAAAAATTGAGGTTTGGAAATTGATTAATAAAATGTAAATTTCTAAACTCTTAGTCTGTAGTAAAGCTGTAGTGCTGGAACAGATGGAGTTACTGCTATTACTCTCTGCTGCGGCATTTACACACTTACACACACAAAGCACATTCACACTTTCATCATAATAACTAGAAAAAGACACAGAAACAGAGAACTCTGTAACTATTAAAAGTAGAATCTTTTCTTTATAGAAATTACAGATGAAGCCAGAGAGCGGTGAGTACTGTTTCTTACACAGGAGAAAACTGCTACAGCAAGACGTCTGGCTGACCCACATGGAAACAGCAGCTTTAGCCTTTAGCTCAGAATAACATGATTAAGGACTGAATCTCAAATTCAGCAGAGAATAGAAGAACTAGAGTTAATCTGACAGAGAAGAAGTGCAGTAATAAAGTTATTGATAAGAGAAATATAAAAGCAGCTTGTAGTGGTGTTTGTGTTTACTAAGGTTAAACCAGCTTCAGAAAGGCTCCTCCTGACTCCCCTTACAGAGTAAAACCTGAGACTGAGGGTCATGGAGCTCTACATGCTTTTGCCCCTGGCTTTAAGCTCCAAATACCCACATGACCAGCACTGGAAAATCTACAGCCTGCCTGGAAACACACAAATATTGTCAAACTGACAACTAAAACAAAAAAATCAATACGCTGAGCCTGAAGCCATTTAGCTGCCTGGTTATTATTATCACTGCTGCTGCTGAGCCCGACCCCAGGTTTACCACGGTGCCATCAGACCAGAACCCTCTCTCCTTCAGCCCAAAGAGAAAAGTGAATTTGTGTGGCAGCGAGTGATCTGTGCTCTCTGTCGGTTTGGAGAGGAAAGAAGAGTCTGGACTCGTCAGAAAGAGGAGAGTATCAGTGTCCTCCTGCCAGGGAATAAAAACAGAGCGAGGGGGGATCCGGTTTAGAGGTGGAGATAAAGACTTCACCCTCAGAGAAACAAACAGAACACCCAAACTCTAAACCCTAAACGCGTTTCTAACATTGAACGATTTAGAATTGATTTTCATTAAAAAAATAAATAAAATTTGCAGGTGTAGCTACTGCTGCACGCAGCTTTGTAACTGTGCGCGGAGCTCTTAAACTGTACCTTGTAGCTCAGCTACTGTCGCGCAGAGCTTTTTAACTGTCGCACGGAGCTCAGCTTCTGTCCTGCGGAGCTCTTTAAGTGTCGCGCAGAGCTCCTTAACTGTACCGCGGAGCTCAGCTACTGTCCTGCGGAACTCTTTAACTGTCCTGCGGAGCTTTTTATCTGTACCGCAGAGCTCCTCTACTGTACGGCGGAGCTCTTCAAGCATACAGCGGGGCTCTTCAACCGTCGCGCGGAGCTCTTCAACACTACCGCGGAGCTCAGCTACTGTCCTGCGGAGCTCTTTAACTGTCGTGCAGCGTTTTTTAACTGTACCACTCTTTAACTGTCGCGCAGAGCTTTTTAACTGTCGCACGGAGCTCTTTAACTGTCGCGCAGAGCTTTTTAACTGTCGCACGGAGCTCTTTAACTGTCTCGCGGAGCTTTTTAACTGTACCATGGAGCTCTTAAACTGTCGCGCGGAGCTTTTTAACTGTCCAAACTATGGCCCGCGGGCCATTTGCGGCCCGTTTTCTTTTTTGGAGCAGCCCGCGAGGTATTTTAGAAATAGAATGAAAGTTGGCCCGCTGTTAAGCAGGTTTTTATGATGTGAGATTCAAAGTTTGAACGCTAGGTGTCAGAAACGGGCCAATGAGTCTAAAAGTGAAGAGAATGCGCATTTCTAGCGCAGAATATCGGGCCAAAGAGTCTAAAAGCGGAGAGGGTGCGCATTTCTAGCGCAGAAAATTGGGCCAAAGAGTCTAAAAGCGGAGAGAGTGCGCATTTCTAGCGCAGAAAAACGGGCCAAAGAGTCTAAAAGTGTAGAGAATGCGCATTTCTAGCACAGAAAAACGGGCCAAAGAGTCTAAAAGTTGCTGTAATTAAGAAGTTTAATATTAATTAAGAGACATCATGAAATTAAACATCAATTTGAAAAATCTTAGTTTACACAACACTGTCAAAGATAAAGATAGTAGGTCAAGTAAAATGGTGTGTAAATGAAATAATCAGAATAAAGTATTATTTAAAGTGGTATATTTTATTACTTGTTTTATTACAGTGTGGCCCGTGATTTCAAATATATTTCTCCTTCTGGCCCCCAACAAAAAAATTTGGACACCCCTGGGCTGCGTCCGAAATCGCGTACTTCCATACTAAACAGTATGCAAAAGCAGTATGCGAGATCGGGTAGTGTGTCCGAATGCGCAGTAGGCGAGTTTGAGTACGCGAAAAGTTCCCGGATGACGTACTGCACCGGGAGACATTTTTAAGTATACAAGCCCGCAATACCCGCTAATATTTCCCACAATCCACCGGGAGCCGCGCTGAGCTGAGTGACCCGTCAGTGAGCGGCGGAGCGGCGGAGGAGAGGAGTGGAGAGAGAGAGAAGTTTATGAGGTGAGGAGATTCAGATATATAAACTGTTTTGGTTGTTTGTGATATCAGGCTGTAAATGAAAGATTTATGAGGGTTAGTTTAAGTTAAAGTAGCGAGTTATAGGGGTGTGGGTTTGTTATTAATGCTGTTGCAGACAGAACATCTTTATTTTCGTATCTGAACTGCTTTACTGAGCAGCGTTAGCCCTGTGCTACTGAGATCAGTTAGCTTAGCTAGAGTTATCAAACTTATCACAACTCTTTATTAATCTTCTGTTCTACAACACCAGCGTTTACTAACTCACTACAGCCCTGTATACTGCTGCAGTTCTGAGGAGCTGGGGCAGTTTTAACTTAATACTGATCAGTCTGTATAAACTCATCTGAGAAAAAAGGCTGCTGATATCAGAGAGGCTTTTCAACAGACAGACAGACTGGTTGCCAAAAATCACATTAATAAATTATAAGCAAAATCTGACCATTTTATTTAGTTTTATTAAATAGCTAGCTAACCAGCCAGGATGGTAAGACTTTTATGTTGTTCAGAATTTATATTATATTTGTTTAATGACCAAGCTAAACTGTTTTAATCTGTGTGTGTTTCAGATTCAACTATCCTTCCTACTCGAGAGGATGAAGATGAAGAGAGGGAGAAAAATGAACAATGAATAAAAAAAATAAATAAAGCTACTTTAAAGACTTGTCATTCTTGTATTTTGTGAGAAATGTATTTGTGTAAATATGCAAGTGAGGGAAAATTATATTAAATAAAATAACTAAAATATTTTTTTATTGCCAAATATGATTCCCAGTTTTCCAGAAACTGACTGGTTCTAGCATATTTTATTTACATCAGTAATGCATATATGTTGCCTTTATGTTTAATGCAGTCAGTAAAAGATAATGTATAACAATAAGGATCATGTGTTTAAATATTTAGGCTAGAAAAGGAAATTCTGAGGTGAAATGGAAAGGCAGGAATTAATTAACATTTTGGTATTTATCTTTGAAACTTTTTGATAATTGTTTTGTTGCATAAGCTAGTATTATTAATATGCTTCATGAATATTAAACAGTCTGTTCATATTTATTATTAAATATTTCATATTTGAGGAAATATTAATTTTAAGTTTTATTTAGTCAGTGTTTATTAAATAGGACAGTTTGGGGGTTTATTTATTAATAAGAGCTGATTAATGAGGGGATTTTAATGAAATTAATTAGGGTAAAGCTCTGTAAAGTGTGCCGCTGGTTAGGAGGGGTGAGAGGTGAAAGGGCGTCAGAGGTAAGATGGTGGATGTAGTGCGTCCGAGGCTGCGTGCGTACTGCGGTCTGGCGTACTGAAAAAGCGTACTGCTTTGCTCGACAAGCAGTGCGTACTAGGGGTGTCACGATTCTCTAAATCCTCGATTCGATTTCATTTTCGATTTGAGGGTCACGATTCGATTCGATTCTCGATTTTCTTGTTTTTTTTTTCTTGTTATTATTTTATGCCTCATAAAATTTAAATAATATATTTATTATTATTATTATTATTATAAATATTATAAATATTATTATTATTATTTATTAAGATATATATGGTAATGCCATCTAGTGACTTTTTTTGGTAGCAACAGTGTGCACTATTAAAACAAGCAGTTTATCAGAGCTGTGTGTGGATGGCTGGTGAAACTGCTCATTACATGAAGCTGCAGTTCTTCATCCAACCACTAGCAGCAGCAGCACAAGCTCCGCTCTCTTCACTCAGTCACTACTTCAGTACAGCCCAGCCACGGGCTACAGAGCTCAGCCAGTCCGTTTTTACTGTTTCTGTAAACAAATAAAGGTTTTAACCCCACTAACCGGATAATACAGCTCACTACAGTTCATCTTTCAGCCCAAGCAGCTAACAGCAGCAGGTTAGAACAGCCGACACGGAGGCACTGCTCGGATTACATTATAAACAGGTCAGTTAGCGCGCTGCTAACTTCAGGATGTTTATAACTACGGAGTTTAGTGGACACACCACGGCCGCCAGGTAAGTCTTTTAAAGGCTACCGAAGACTATTAAAGGCTATTAGAGTGTAACCCCTGGCTCCCAGGGGTTACAAGAGGTTATTGAAAGCATTATTGGGGGGCGGAAATCAGCACAGGCTGGTTAGATAAGTGATGTGGGTATTGTCTTATAAATATTTACACATAACTTATATCTCTCCTGAAAAGCTTTTATTTTAGTCAGAAACACGCTTGTGTTTACTTTATCTGAGAGAAAGATGTTTTTTTAATTCAATGGAAAGCAACAGGTGTAGTCAATTATAAGTTTAAGATTTTTAATCCACCTCACTGTGATCTATAGTCAGTGTTCTCAAGTCACACTGACACACGCATTTCAGCGAGTTCACACGCTCTCACCTGCGCGCACCCACCCCTCCGTTAGATACAGATACAAAACCTGCGCGCCCAACCCCCGCCCCCCCTCCCCCCTCCCCCGTTGGACAGATAAAAACAGTGATCACACTCCCGCCGACTGCGCTCATGCAGTGGCTATCTCTATTTAAATGAATAGGATGCGCTGTGTTGGTGCCGCGCCATTTGCGTAGCGCGCTGCGCTATTTGCGTAGCGCGCGCGGGAGGGATCGTCGATCCTCTTTTTGACTTCGATACTCGAGATCGTGACCTCATTTCGATTCGATTTCGATAAAATATCGAGATCGTGACACCCCTAGTGCGTACTCACCCCAATCCAGTACGTACTGCTTAAGTACGCGATTTCGGACGCAGCCCTGGTTTAGATTCTAAACTCTAAACCCTAAACTCTAAACCCCTAAACTCTAAACTCTCTGTTTTAGAGATTATGTAACTGGTCTGTTTGCTGTTTTTTAACGGCTTGTTTTCCTTTGCTCTCGTTACTCATTCCAGAGTTATTGCATCCTCAGCTCCGCCGGCGTGTTGCGGCAGGTTCACACCTCACCACTGCTCACAACTCGCCGAGTTACAGCTAAACCGGGGCGTTCACAACATCCACACCACGTATCTGAACATATAGGCCCAAATAGATTACACTGTCTACACTGTGGATATATTTATTCTCTGAGAGTGAGCTTCTCAATTACCCAAACAACATAGATCACAATATAAAAACTGCTCTCAGATCAGCTGAAATAGGAAATTATAATATCTGCATAGCAAACATATAGGAATTTTACAGTAGTTTTACAATTCAAATGAAATAGATAGGAGATATTTCGTAGTGAATCCTAAATAATCCATAATAGATACTGGATAATTCCTTGCAATTACTGAACAAATACCTAAATAAGGTCGTTACTGAATAATTCATAGTAGTTGCTGAATAACTATTCATAGTTATTAAAAATTCATAGTGCATACTGGATAATGCATAGTCATGAATAAATAATTCATAGTGCATATAGAATAGATTATAGTCGCTTTTAAATTCATCATACTTACTAAGTAATTATTACTGGTTATGGAATAACAATAATGATAATCATTACTATTATATAATTGTTTATATATATATATATATATATATATATAAATAGGATATATAATAATATTATATATTATAATTCTTATTATTGAACCCCACCCATCACGGTCACAGCCTAATGCTCTAACCACTACACCAGCAAGTGAATTGGAATGCAGATGCTTTAATCGCCCTTAAGAGCAGCCGCCGAAAGGGGCGGAGCAACGAAAACGGGCAGAGAAACAAAAACGGGTGGAAAACATAAGTCACGCCTAGCGTGAGCGAGAGAGAGGGTGAGAATTGTAAACAAAGCTCCCTCTTATGTCGTGAGGTAAAGATTAATTGAAACAAAAGAGCTTCCAAAGAAAACAAAACTGAACTGAGGTGCTGTACTTTTTGAGTAATCCATAGCAACAACTGAAAAAATCGTCCTGGTTATAAAATATTTTAAATTAGTTTCTGAATAATTTAGAATATGTACTGATTTCACAGTTTTTACTGAATAATCTGTAAAAATTCATAGTATTTACTGCATAATTCATAGCCTAAAAATGCCTACTTGTGCGAGTGTGTTTGTGTGTGCGTGTGGAATATCTGGAAGTGAAAATGGAATTGACTTGTGTCGAAACAGAAGTTATAGATGTTCGTGTAACCCTTGAATGAATGGTGTGAAAGACTACAGCAGCAGGAAGAACAGAACAGTGCCAGTGGCTAAATATAATGTATCTGCTTAAAAACTTTTAGAAAAGTTAATAATGTCATGTTTATTTATCGTATGATAAATCAGTAAAGTAATTATCACTGCAGGCCTAAACCCCCCAGGCTAAAATCACTGCAGTTAATGTGTGGCCTGGCCTGCTTTTGCAATCTATTGATTTCAAATGACTGATTATTGTTTATGATCAATTCACTCTGTGTACTGAGACTCTCAGAAAGCTTGAGACGAAGAGAATAACAGGAGAGAGAAGTAATGAACTATAGTGTTTATCTGGCATCCTCTTTAACATAATTTAATTATGCAGCTAATTTCCCTAAAACAGAACATATTGAGAATTCTGGAGATCCTCAGGGTTCAGCTGTAGGACCTGTAAAACTTATTTGTAAAACTTATCTGTAAAGAACTGAAGTGAGGGAATGCACACACAGCTCTAAAACACTAAAAACAAACACACCTAAAGTAATGATAATTAAAGATGAACACTTTATAGACTTAAACATTTAATATTTTACTGCATGGAGTACATTTCTAGCACATTTCTAACAGTTTTAGAAGTGCTGCTCCAGAGTCACCTGATACAAAGGCTGTAACTCCTGCTTTACGCTGCTGTCAAACAGACAGATACTGTAACGTCATATTCAAACAGACTGGAGATGAGCCGGCGTGGGACTTCCTCTCACTAACAGATGGAGTCAACAAAGCAACAGAGCACATAAACAGCTCCGCCAGCACGCCATGCTTCAATTATAGAAATAAATTATATACCATACATACAGTACATACAGAGCTATACACTATAATAACATACTGCTCACTTACTATAGTGATGAAAAACACAAGTGCCATCTCCAAAAATTAGAATATCATTTAAAAAAAGTTGATTATGTCAGTAATTCAGTTCAAAATGTGAAACTCATATTATATAGAATTATTAAACAGAGTGATCTAGTTTACGTGTTTATTTCTTTTATTATTAATGATTATGGCTTACAGCCAATGAAAACCCAAATATCAGTGTCTCAGAAAATTATAATATTATATAAGACCAATCAGTACTTTTGGCAGTGTGCCAAGTCCTGCTGGAAAATGAAATCTGCATCTCCATAAAGTGCTGTAAGATTTTGTTGGAAAACACTGCACCGGATTTGGATTTGATATAACACAGTGGACCAACACCAGTTTTATTCTTTCTCTCTGTATTTTAATGGTTCTGGTAATTCTCAGTGCGGGTTGGTGTGAAATTGCTCATTGTAGAGAAACTCACTGACTGATTTCTTCTCAGTGGAGGTGAATGGAAGCCGGGGTTGCCATGACCACAACACAAATATAGCCATATTATTTACTATTAGATAAGAACACAAGTCTCAATTTATCTCATGTAATAATAGCACAAATCTGGAGGGTATTTTTGTGATAATAGAGTTCTGTTATCATCATTTACTGTTTGACGTTAAAAACAAAATGATCTTTTCTACCTTAAACAGTGCAGCAGATCAGCTCACTCTGATTGGCTGATCTAACTGCATGACTTAAATCACACAATGAAGCCTACCTTCCTTCTAACCTCCCCAGCAACAGTGTTATTCTGTATTAAAGCCATGGTGTCAGTGATTAGTGTATTTACAGTATGAGTGGTTTGGAAAACTTCAATCTCATGGTTTCATTTGGTTTTAAGAAATGCATAAAATATAATAAATGTTAAATATACTCGACATTTTGCTACTGCGCATGCTCACATCACCACAGCACGGGGGGGGGAGGGTGGGGGGTTGTTGGTTGCTCAAACATATCACAGCAATCTGATTGGCTTACGGGCAGGACAGCATGATGCATCTCATTCATACCGTGCTCAGTGGTGCGTCTCCTTATTAATAAAGGTCTCTGTTGTTACTTTGTTAAGGCTGGTGTTTTCGTGTTTTCGTGACGCTGCAAGTAACCCTGAGTTCACCCTAGAAAAAGACAAAGCAACAGGCCACCGTTCATTTCCTTTTGCAGGGGGTAATATGTCGCTGTGACACAGAGTTTAAATTTTCAATATACAAATTAATTATGACACAGTGAAGCCACATTCTAACCTGATTGGCTACTAGCATTTATTCGGATCTATCATATATAAGGCGGTCCGAGGTCTTCAAGCTTCTGCTCTCCAAACTTTTGGTTCAACCAATCACACTATAGAGTTTCATAAAGTGTTCTATTATACAATACAAAAAAAACAGTGAAACAAAAAAAAACACAAAACAAAAAAAGAAATCAGAATTCAATATTTCCAATCAATATCAATTTTCTAAGTGTATTTATTCCAACTGTGATTACCTTTAGCCAGTTTTATCCACCTGTCTGTCTTTCCCTTGTCTTTTCTTTCTCCTGAAAGAAGCCCAAGACTACAAATAGATTGAGGTTTTTTAATTTATGCAATGGTGAAAAAAGTGGCAAAATTTTGGTGTCAAAAATTTTCATTTCAGTGGATTTCTAATTTCTCTAGAATGAAGCATTTCACACCAAACTCACTCTGAGTCGCTTTGTTTACATCAAAAAAATCTATTAGCTGTATTTCATAATAAGGCAGGTATTAAGTGTTTATACGTATGTAATGAATAAGACTGATCACCCCGACCAGAAAAAGAGAGCTGCCACTGAGCTGTGGCTCCTCCGGCCGGCCTTCAGCGCCGGCTTTCAGCAGCTCAAATGAAGCGGCGGCAGCGGCGGGTAGAGCTGCCAGCTGTTCTACCCCTCCTAACACACACACACACACACACACACTACATAAAACAACACACACATAAACCAAAACCAACACACACACACACACACACACACACACACTACAAAACCAACACACACACACTACAAAAACAACACACACACCACGAAACCAATACATACACACACTACAAAACCAATACACACACACACACACACACACACTCACACACACACACACTACAAAACCAACACACACACACACACACTGCACAGAAACTCAACACTCTCAGCTCAGAACCAGAACCAGAACTGTACCTGCAGCACTGTACCACCAGCATGTCTCGAGCTCAGAACCAGGAACAAAACGGAGCAGAGAGAGAGAGAGAGAGAGAGAGAAAGAGAGAGAAAAGAGCAAGAAAACGAGAGTGAGTTAGAATGAGTAAAAGTGGGAAAGAAAGTGAAAGGAAGAAGGAGAGAAAGCAAGAAGAGCATTCAGAACAGAGAGAGGAGTGAGAGAAGACGAGTCTACAGCAACAAGAGAGAGAGAGAGGGAGAGAGAGGAAGTGGGAGGAGGGAGAGAGAATGAGGGAGAGAGAGAGACAAGCGAAGGGAAAGGGAGATAAGGGAAGGGGAGGGCGTGTGCACATCAACATTGGTCTCAGTGTGACTATAAAACTGAACACAGAATAAAAAAAGAGAGAGAGAGAGAAGAAAAAAGGGATGATAAACCAAGAAAAGGCCAGAGGAAGAGGAAGAGAGAAAGAAAGAAAGAAAGAAAGAAAGTCACAGAGAAATAATTGAAAGGAAGGAGAATGTGAGTGATAAAGAATGAAAAAAGGACAGCAAGACGGAGTGAAGGAGTGAGGGAGAGAGCGAGAGAGAGAGAGAGAGGGAGAGAGAGGGAGAGAGAGAGAGAGAGAGAGAGAGAGAGAGAGAGAGAGAGAGAGAGTGCGCAACAGGTTGGTAAGTAATCTCCCTAGAAACAGAGGCGGTGTGGTGCACAGGAGAAACAGCTGTTCAGTCAGCTTGCACTTACACCAGCCACCAGTGTGTGTGAGTGTGTAGTGTGTATGTGTGTATAGTGTTTGTGTGTGTGTGTGTTGGCTCTATTGTATGTGGTATCTATTATTGAGGCTGCCCCCCTTCATCGGTAACCGGATACGACCGAACAGCCAGCAGCTCCTCCTCCATCACTCTCATGACAGCGGCCAGCCTACCGCTAACGCTAATGCTAACACTAATGTTGGCGATAATGCAATGAGAGAGGATCACAAGAGATAATCCGCTACTGTTCAACAGTTCAGAACCACTTATCCTAATTTATTACTCATTCATATACAATAATAACTTATTTAGATCAAGATTTTATGTTTTATTCTGTATTTAAATGAATAACTATGATTTTTTGTCAAATACAGTCGGTTTTCAGTCCTTCTAGAGCTCAGTCCATTATCACCACATCTAACTCTCCTTATTCATTATTAATTAATATGGGTGGACCAATAGAAACTGGGGCTAAACTGATATTGACCAGCTTTTACCACCTAAAACCAGCACAATTTGGATTAAACCTGTGATTAGGGGTGAAACGATTACTCGAGTAAATCGAGTAACTCGATTCACAAAATTGATCGATTAATTTTCTGTGCCTTGAGTAATCGTTTATTTTATAAAATAAACTCAGCGCGCGGTATTTTCGCGACTTTTACTTTGACAGCGTTACGTCACCCTCGCCCGGGAACAAGGAGAGGTTTGAGCAGCTGCAAAAATGGAAGCGGCGAGAGAAAACAGCGTTTTAACAGCATTTTAAAGGAATAAAAGCATTTTATGTTCGAACTGTGACCTGTACTCGGTGCAGTGCCAAAACAGCGCGTTTTAATGCTGCACCATCTGAGCCGAGGACACCCGAGACGCGAGGACGCCGAGAGAGCAGGTAAATATAACTTATAATAAACCAATGAGATTAACATTAATGTGAATTAATAACAAAACGACAGGGCTTTGGAGTGTGAATTAATAGAAGCACTGTCTATAAAGTGTGGTTAATTTATTAGAACAGAGACAAGTTCATACATGCTTTATGTAAACAGTAAACAGCGCTGTGGAGTTCAGAATATAAACAATAGAAATGTTAAAAGTTTGCTAAACTGAAGTTACTTTGGCTGGAAACTAAATGCATGATTTCTTCATCTAAGAGTACATTTGGCCGGTGAGACAAAACTGTATGAACACTGTGTTGTTCATATAAGGAAGTGTGTCTCTTATTTACTGGATAAAATATTAATTACCACTAGTGTCTAATGTGCCCCAATGCGATAGGTGTCAATCTTAATAAATGCACGGCCATGAACTTATTATTAGAGTTATTAGTCTTAGTGATGTAATTAGACCCAAGTAGTCCAACATATAAATAAAGAAAAGAGCAACATTTGTAATACTTGTGTGTCACAATTATTCCACAGGTCCTGATATATTTTGGAGAAGCGGCTTGGCGGTAAAAGAATGCAGCACACTGATCCAACACTGGCAGAACTGACAACGTCTCTGCTGTTCAGAAGCTAAGATGCACAACACAAAGACGATGTTTATGCCTTTTTTATTGATTTATACCCTAGATTTGATATTTACAAGAAATCCTAATGTGAAAGTAATGTAATTAAATGTATTTTTTATTGTGGTATTTATTTATTTATTGTGTGTTATTTATTTGTATTTGCAATTTGGAAATGTATGTTGTGAATTTAAAAATATAACTTATCTAAAAAAGGAAACCAATTGGTCATTCATTATTAAGTAAAATTTAATTGCTCTTTAACAAAAAAATGTTTTATCCGATTACTCGATTAATCGAATCGATTTTTCAGTAGAGTACCCGATTACAAAAATAATCAATAGCTGCAGCCCTACCTGTGATCATTAGGGGTCAGAGCACGAAGTGCTGGAACCCTATTGTATTTGTTTTGATTTTTACTATGATTATTATGATTATGATTATTATTTATTATTTTTTTTTTTCTGCCATAAAACTGATCACACAGCCTTAACCGTAAGGCCTAGAGGCATAAAACCAGGTCATCTAGTAGTAACCCCTCCCACTACTCAGGCGCTCGAAATGAGCTTGACCGGCCTCAAGGGGGCGCCATAGCGCATGGAAACGCGTTGACGTAAAAATCTCGTAAATTTTCACATTTTGTAAACCTTTAGCTTTTGCGCTAATTAGCTCAATGTTCAAAACCTACTTTTGAGAACTTGTCTCAGAGCTTTAAGGGAAAAATTCTTAAAAAAAATATGCAAAAAATTCAAGAGAGGCTCACTGCGAATAATTATATTTACAATTTTGAGATTTGCATGCCAATTAGCTATAAAATGCAAATGAACACATACCGAAAAAATAAAATAAAAAATCTTATTTAATTTAAAAATCTATAACTCAAGAAGACATAATCCAAAAAATCTAAAACTTCACAGATGTGTTAAGAAGTAGACTCTGAGGTTGCTAGGTAATCAAGAATGTCACCTGGACATGTAATTATTTTGCAGTTTTATGCACTCCTGTAGCCTTAAAAACTTTGCAATTACATGTCTTTACCAAAAATGCTTTCTTTTTCTTCAGTGACCTGTTGTTTAAAAATCAGAGGTTCCGAACTTGTCCTAGGAATTTTTAAAGATTACGATAAAAATGGTCTTGTTGTAATCGGAAGACCGTGTAGGTAAATAATTATATTTAAAAAGTTGACGTGTTAAAAAATTGTGGCATCAGTACATTGGTCAGATTGGCAGATTGGTAGGTTTTTATGAATGACATGGCTAAATGTCAAGAACCCTTTGATCTATCAACAAATTTAGACACATATATATAGTGATAATATGATCCTGATTAACAATCTTGAGCCAAATTGGACATTTTTTTTCCTCTACAATGGCCAAATAGCAACATTGATTTTTCAGGCCTGAAACGTTTATTATCGCTTTTGACAAACTTTTTACAAACAAGACTAGATCTTATCAATACACAAACTTACAGACACATATATACAGACAATATGATCTTGACTAACAATTTTGAGCCAAATTGGACATTTTTTTTCCTCTACAATGGCCAAATAGCAACAGTGATTTTTCAGGCCCCAAGCCTAAATTATCGCTTTTTTCAAACCTAAATGGACACAAGACAAGAACCTTTTGACCTATCAACCCACAAATTTACAGACATATATATAGTGATAATATATTTGGTGTCAAACAGCTCAGCAGAGCATAAGCCTTAAAAATCTTGAAATTTGTAAACAATATGGCCTTGGCCTCTGTGCCCTCTGATGCTCGGACCCCGTAAATCGGCGCTTGCGGCTATATTTTCTCTTAATATTTGTGTTTTTAATTTTTTACAGTTCTTCCTTTTTTATTTTTTTTATAACAATTTTTATGTTCTTAGTCATTATTCACAGTTAGTTTCGACCCTTCATTTTGATTGGTTGAGAGGCGTTGTATAGGTGGCGATTCCTGCTTCACACAATACCAAACACACAACACTTACACATCCACAAGAAACCTACAGAACACACACTCTACACACACTCTACACACACTCTACACACACTCTACACACACTCTACACACACTCTACACACACTCTACACACACTCTACACACACCACACCTCCAAAGCACCAGCAGCAATTAGATTAGACCTACCCTGCACTTTCCCCAGTGTAGAATTACCAGTTCCCTTTCTCTCTCTCTGACTCGCTCTCTGTATCTCTGTCTGTCTCTCTCTCTCTCTCTGTATCTTTCTGTCTCTCTCTCTCTCTCTCTCTCTCTCACACTCTCTCTCTGTATCTCTGTCTGTCTGTCTCTCTCTCACTCTCTCTATCTCTGTCTGTCTGTCTTTCTCTCTCTCTCTCACTCTTTCTCTGTATCTCTGTCTGTCTCTCCCACTCTCTCCCTGTATCTCTGTCTGTCTCTCAATCTCTCTCTCTCTCTCTCTCTCTCTCTCTCTCTCACTCTTTCTCTGTATCTCTGTCTGTCTCTCTCTCTGTCTCTCTGTCTCTCACAGCTCAGATGCATTTGGAGATTCCACAGTGTAAAGAATTGGAATAATGCTGAGGAGAAGCTGATGAGCTGATTTACGCTGTTTATGGACTGGTTTCTGCTCCACATCACACCTCAGATGTTGACAGAACACTACGATCCACAAGTGTGAAGGCAGTCCCGTCTGCAGTTCAGACGAAATTTGGCGAGAACAGAAAACACACAAGAATAAAGCTTTTCATTAAATCCCCTTCTGACAGCACTACAGTCTGTAGTAATTTTTACTTTTAAACAGAAAGCAGTCGTTGGGAGGTGACAAAATATTGTGATTATTCTGGCACGAACGTTGCATATATTCATTCTAAAAAAAAGGTTAAAAACTATTTTTTATTTATTTAGTTTTGACTTAAATGTCCCCTTTGTGGTTAAAGTGCAACCAGAAACAAGCAAAGGTACAATGCACCCTCAAACTTAAAAAATAAATAAATGAACTCACCCTCAAAAAACAAATAGAAAGAAATAAAATGGTGCCTTTTTTGATAAAACTTACAAAATAGAATGCGCGCGGTAGAGAGAGGCGGGGTGCGCGCGTGAGAGAGGAGCGGGGCTAAGCTCAGTACAGGAGCCCACAGAGGTGCGTCGGTGGTGAAAATTAAAACACATCGTCCTTAACTGTCAATGCGAATGAATCGATAAAAACGATTAATCGCCCAGCTCTAACTGAAATTAATAAATATATTATGATATGACATTTTGGCCATTTACAATACCAGGCAAAACTTTAGACAGACCTTAAATTCAGTTGTTTTTCATTATTTAGGTCATTCATTCTTTAAAAATATCCTCAAGTTTAGTCGCAAAGACCATCAAAAACTTTCTTCTGCTCACAAACACAAACTTATAGAAAGTGAAAGTCCAGAATCTGAACTTCCTACACCACTAAGAAATTATCCATCTCAAATCACACCACGCTCTCCAGAGCCAGTAAACCTGCAGCTCAGGGAAGCTAACGATGCACAGGTCCTGCGGTCGGACAGTGGATGTCCCCTCGGCTCCCCGACCGATACAGAAATATAAATATTAATGAAAGACAGAGCGGGATGCGGCCCTGCTGGAAGCCCCGGTGAGGAGCAGCCTGACGGAGGAGGAAAAGGAACTGCTGCTCGGGTTACGGAGCTCCGCGGCCCGGTGTCCGTTTCCCTTTTAATATTGCAGGAGAGAAATAAAGCCTGAGGAACTGAAACCAAGCCGGGCCGGGCAGAACCGGCCATATGATCCACCACCAACAGCCGGGCCATTTACCCACGATGCATTGTGTTCTGCAGGAGAGGAAAGGGAGAAGACCACACTGCCGTGGAGGAGCTTCACACTGATGTCAGTCACCTACAGTCCGACTAGAACCACGTACTGCAGAGTACACACTGTATACACTACACACACACACTACACACACTACATACACACTGTACACACTACACTGACAGGTTAAATCTCTGAGACAACTTTTTGTATCCTTCCCCTGAAAAACTATGTTGAACAGTCTTTGTTTTTAGATCATTTGAGAGTTGTTTTGATGAGCCCATGATGCCACTCTTCAGAGGAGATTCAAATAGGAGAACAAATTGCAATTGGCCACCTTAAATACCTTTTCTCATGATTGGATACACCTGGCTATGAAGTTCAAAGCTCAATGAGGTTACCAAACCATTTTTGTGCTTCAGTAAGTCAGTAAAAAGTAGTTAGGAGTATTCAAATCAATAAAATGATAAGGGTGCCCATACATTTGCACCGGTCAAATTTTGGTTTAATGCATATTGCACATTTTCTGTTACTACAATAAACCTCATTTCAAACCTGAAATATTACTGTGTCCATCAGTTATTAGATATATCAAACTGAAATGGCTGTTGCAAACACCCAAATATTTAGAACTAAAAATGATTAAGATTAATAGCGGTGCCCAAACTTTTTCATATGACTATACACACTACACACACACACCACACTACATACACTGTATACACACTATATACACACTGTATACACACTACACACACACACACTACACTACACTGTACACACACACTGTACACACTACATACACACTAAACACACACTACATACACACTCTATACACATTACATACACACTGTGTACACACTACACACACACTGCACACATACACACTACATACACACTGTATACACCACATACACACTGTATACACTACTAACCAATTAACTCATTTACTAACACGCTACATCACACACTGATCTTTCAAATGGAAACTTTAAAAAAAGAAGAAAAACATCTTCTCAACTTTTAATGGAAGTCAATTTAATTAACACAAAAAAAAAACTAAACTAGTTATTAATCTACACACGTTAATACATTACTAATCATTAGACGTGTTTAACTAATTTAACTGGATTCATTATTTTTTACAACATTATTAAGCTTTAAAATAGTAATGTTTAATAATGTTATTAAATTAACTTCAAGCAACTAATAATTAGCTGAGGTGTTACTTTACCATTTCACAATGTTTATTACTGTCGCATGCACTGTTAACTGTGATCCTTATTATAACTGTATGTTACCAACAGGTTTATTTTGGGGCAATCCATTTATCACACAATTTGGAAAATGCCAGATTGAGACTATGAGAAAGAGTGTAAAACAGAGATATGGAGATATACTTTATATATCCAAATTTAAATGTCCATATACACTTTAAATAAATGCATTATTCAGCTACTTTAAGTTGCACTAATTGCTAAAACACGTGCAAACACACACCTACAGCTTTTCCAGTACTTGGGGTAAGCTGAGAAGTTTCAATTAAATTCTCACAGCAATGCTTCACAATCGAGTAGAAAGCCTTCCTTTTACTGGACAGTAGAGGCAGTTATTCCAACAAATAAAAATATTGATTTTAGAAGAAACTATGAATAAACAGGTGTTTATAAATTTACACCATCCAGATAAAAACAGGGCAAATCAGGTCTTTTACCAGTCAGACCGGAGGCTCTTTTTGGCTGGTGGCGTTACTGATACAGAGCGGCGGTGAGGGAGCCGGGTCCACCGGGACGCCACATTGTTCTCATTCCTCTCAGATGAGGAGCGAGGAGATGGGCGGGGCCTAAACTCGGGAGTACAGTAGAACAATGGCCTTCACAGCCAGCCTCCGATCCCCTGCTCGCCAAAACAAGACCAGCCAGCCAACCCGCCACTGCCAGCGGAGCGCCAACACCACTCAGCAGACAAAATACGAGCCGGGCACACCGAACAACACGCCACAAACACTCAGCCCACCTCCAATAAAAAACACTCAGAGAATCCGGTCTGTTTACTTTGGCCTTGGTCTCGCAGGTCTACAGATGCAGCAGCCGTCGCTTTGTTGTGGCTTCTGTTAACAGAGATCTGCAGCACTGAGGTCAACATGCAGCCCGGAACCATAACAGCACCGGCCAATCAGAATTTACCACCCAGAGCTTAATGAAATATAAACAAAGACTGAAGAAACTGTAGGAGAGTGTCAATATTAGAGATGCAATAAAATTAACGTTTTTTTTCTAAATAAGTTTTTTCACTAGAATTAAATGATCAACTTTTAGTTGATAGATAATAAACTCAGTCATTTTTTTCTGACCTCAGTGTTGCTCATCGTGTTTATTTAATGAGGAGAGAGCATTAATATGAACTAGCCAATATAATTCATTCAATTTATTTATTTATTTATTAAGCAATTATCAATTATTTCTCAGACAACATATCATCCAAAAATTGATTGTGAAAGGCCGAAACCAAACAAAACTCCACATTTTTTTTACATGTATTCATTTATTTTGTTTTTAAACGAAAAAAGCCATATATATATATATATATATATATATATATATATATATATATATATATATATATATACACACACACACTTATATACACTCGTGCTTGGCTGTTTCCTACACGAGCAAAGCATCTGGGCCAGAACCAAACCGGGGAAAAGCCATGATGCCGTGCACTATTTAACCTGGAAATGGCTCAAATGATTTTTTCTATGTGGGGACACATTGTATTCTTGAAAAAAAAGCCATTCGTTAAAAAAACTACAGTAAAAATATATTCATTTATTGAACAGAACTTAAAATAGCTGATAGGAACTATAAGAAGGGGTATCTTAACTATATAATTAAGATACCTATCTTATAGTTATATTAAGTTATATTAAGATAACTATCTAATAAGTCAATATAATGTAATTACAAAGGCTTAGTCATTTTGAAATGATAAAAAATCTAAGCAAGAACCGAAACAAGCTGCGTCAGGTTAATATACAAAAAAAAATCATGGGTTCATTCGATTTATTAATGGAAACCCGACAGAGTGACAATGTAATATATTATATTAGTAAAATATAATGATATTGAATTTTATTAACACTGCCCAGCCCTTCAGTTTAAAACTGTAGCCATCACCCGAATATAAATCTAAAAAAGAAAGCAAGGCCATAAATAAGTGCTTGTGTCATTACTACAGTTTTAGCCCAGTCCAAAAACTGTGGGAACTTGGCATAAATGGTTTATGAAAAGTAAAAGCAATAACAGAATTTGGTAGTCACATGATTTTGGCATTCATCGCAGAATTAAGGCAATGCAAAAAGAAAATATGCGTTGGAGAGAAATGAGAGAGGAAAAAAGACACTTTAAAAGTCATGTTTGATTCATCAGAAAAAAACACTGTTTTTGTTTTGTAAGGCCTTCCAGAGTGAGCTTTTCCTTTTTCTCTTAATCGGACCCAGATAGCATAAAGTATTGGCCCAAGCTCGGCTGATGTACTCAGGGATCAACTGAGACATCAGAGACATCGGGCATATGAAATCACCAGCGGCTCGGGCCAATTCCCATATTATCCTCAGCGACCAGGGAATTGGCACATGCATATCAGGCTGATTGTCATATTAATACTCTGTAAACAGGGTGTTGGCACATGTAAACTCAAGCCAGTTGTCACATTATACTCAGCAGAGGTTTTGGGACAGGGACGTACACAGGAATCTTGAAGGGCAGTTGCTCTAACTTGAAGTCTTTCTCTCTCTCTCTCTCTCTCTCTCTCTCTCTCTCGTTCTCCTGTATTCGTCTCTTTTCTGAGGACATTTTGAATTTTCTAAATTAACACAACGTGCATGTGAATAATTTGAATAGTGCTTTAATGTCCGTCATTCATCTTGCTTGATAAAATGAAATGTTATCAGCTGCATGTAACTTAGTTTGGTTAGCCTCCCACAAAACAACCTGAGCCATGTAAAACGTTGACTGCAAGCTAGCTGGCTGGCGGGTTTTTTTTGCTACCTAAACGTGGCACAGTAGGTGGCTGTCAGATTATTTAGGATCACTAAACGTCCTAAACTGGACGACATCGGATTTTAGAGAAGTTGATTGTGATCATGTCTTGTAATACTGTGAAGGCTACATTTCAAGCTCACCTTCAGGGCAGTCGCTCCTCTTGGGTCTCTGCTAGTCGGCTGAAGCGCCGCCCGGTCGTGTGCTGCGCTTTTTTTTTTTTTTTTTTTTCTAGTGAAACGTGCTGCATGTCCCCCGCTACGCCCGCACTCTCGAGGTGTCTGAATCTGAATGATTGACTCTGAAAACTTTGTTTTACGAAACTTCAATCAAAATTACGAATTATAAAGAAAATCTTGTTGAAATATGAAATCATATTTGCCTATATTATTTTTGTCCCCTCCCTTGGAAGGGCAATATCAGCCAAGGACGACAAAAGGGCAGTTGCCCGAGCACATTGGGCCATAGCGTCTGCACGTCACTGTTTTGGGACATGTGTCTCAGGCCGTTTGATGTTTTAGTACTCTGTAACCAGAGTGCTGTTCTAATTGTCAGATTATACTCGACAACCGGGGTGTTGGAAATTATACTCAGCAGCCGGGGAGTTGGCAGCAAGAGGCTTGGGCCAAATGTCATACTACACTGGTCAAGTGTTGGTAAATGAAGCTCTTGGACCAGAATCAAGCCTAGAGTCAAATGGGAGCCAGCCAATGGTGTTCGGCCCGTAAATGGCCGAATTGATTTTTCCTATCTAGGGATTCACTGCACCCATATTTTTATCTCCAGGCTACATCATCCGAGTTAGTCTTATTGTTTCAGTATAGCACCAGCAAATCCGAGGTTTAAACTGCAGTAAGCCATCCAATTAATGGTACGAATTCCAGGCCAAACAAAATAATATGGTAATAAATACAGAAAATGTGAGAATGTTATTTCTTGTATTACAAAAACAAGGAAGAAATGTGGCAATTTAAGGCATTCATGAATCAGTAGAGCCCAGAAATCCAGTAAAGCCTAACCCAGTCACAACAGGCCGAAAAGCTATCACCAGCAGATTTCCACCAGAAATGAGCTGGAGATCAGCCAGAGCCGAGCACCAGGACTCCACACACCCTTTTAAAAACAGCCCCCGTTCACACTGAGCATAACAGCTTCACTATTACAGAACAGAATGACGGGATGTGGGAGTTCCCGAACTTGAATCAGAAGCAGAACAAGAAGTACAGGTCGGTACTCTCTCCTACAGTGTGTATAAACAATGACAAACCAGGAACTTTTATAAGGGTTACTCAATAAGTCTCAGACGCTCCGGATTAGACGACTGCAGCTGTTTTACTGCAGTAAATGTAAAAAATATTTTTGGGCTTTTTGCACTAAAGACTGTACCTGTAAAGATCAAGCTCCAGAACTGTGCTCTAGAAATTATGCAATTCCTATTTTTCAGCCTCCTTCTGGGGATGTAATCTCGGCCTGAATCTTATCTGTTAGCATGGACAATTCTAGCCAGATGACGCCGGTCACGATCATCACATCCGAACTGAACTGCTGTCCACTGATATTTATTCCTCTGATGCATTCCTGTGACTATGGTTGGGGCATTATATCGATATCTTGATATATCATATTGATATGTGCCGTCTAAACTCCCTAAGGCTCTCCCAATTTTACTTACTAAAGTCACTGCTTCATTACTCCCAGCGGTGAAGAAAATTGTTGTTATATTGTGTGAAACTGACACCAATAAATTCATAATTTCTGCTGTCCAAATAAGTGTATTTTAACCTCCTTACTTTATTTAACATAGGAAAATGTTGTGATATACTGAGTATTGCAGAATCATGATGTAGGATCGAGTTTCAATATTGTTATTGTGGGCAACATATCATGACAGATTAGATCAGATCATTAGATGCCCTGTGATTTCCACCCCTACACATGTGGATCGAGTGATATCGTCTAACAATTTACACTACAGTACAGGTCTGGGCATTCCCAAGCTGCCTACTGAGAGAACACTTTATGATCAATATTTTACAACTGCTTTCCCATGATTTTTGGCATTGTCATTGTGCATACGGCAACAGAAGCAAATTTAACTTGTTACCTTTTACTTCCGACTAAGCCCCACCCCCGACCTAATTCTATACAGTAGTATGATTATTACTGGACCTGAGACTAATTCATCTAGTCCGAGTCTAAAGCTGGAGAACTTCAGGTTCAGATCAGCCGGAACCACAACATTAATATTTAACTGTAGGAGGGAGAAGAGCTGAGAGCGGAGCGTAACAGGAGAACCGAGTGAGAATCGATGTGTGCACATGATGTGGCCACCAGTTACAAAGTGGCATCTGTTTGGGCTGAGCCAGGAGGGGTGTGTGTGTGTGTGTGTATGTCTATGTGTGTGAGTGTGCGTGTGTGTGGGTGTGTGTGTGGGCATATAGGTGTGTGTGTATATGTCTGTGTGTGTGTGTGAGTGTGCGTGTGAGTGTGGGTGTGTGTGTGGGCATATGGGTGTGTATGTATGTATGTGTGTGTGTGTGGGTGTGTGTGTGGGTGTATGGGTGTGTGTGTGGGCATATGGGTGTGTGTATGTATGTGTGTGTGTGGGTGTATGGGTGTGTGTGTGGGCATATGGGTGTGTGGGTATGTATGTGTGTGTGTGGGTGTGTGTGAGAGTGTGTGTGTGGGGGTGTGAGTGTGTGTGCGTGTGTGTGAGTGAGTGTGTGAGTGTGTGTGTGTGTGTGGGTAAGTGTGTGTGTGTGTGTGTGGGTGTGTGTGTGTGTGTGTGGGTGTATGAGTGTGTGTGTGTGGGTGTATGAGTGTGTGTGTGTGGGTGTATGAGTGTGTGTATGGGTGTGTGTGTGTGTGTGTCTGGTTTGGTCCCAAACTTCAGTCCCTGTAATTTCCAGAAAGGAAACTGAACGTTTTCACCGCTTTCATTTAGTCGACCAGCAAACCAGGAGATCTGAGGTTCTGCTCCCCCTCTGCCACCCAAAAACTGTGGGGCGTTGATCTGATCGGGGAAAACCAGGCTGTTCTCGGCGTAACGTGGAACAGATGGAGTGAAAGCAGAGATTCCTCAGATCTGGCCTTTAACTGCACTTAGTGTACCGGGGGGGTTGTTTGCAGTTTATTTAGTTCAGATATTAGTTACACTACTTTCATGGGATCTGGAGCTGGTTTCTGTCCCATGAAATCTGGCATGTCATCTCACTTCCCATGTTCTATAGAAAATAGATAGTACTAAAAACGGTGCATTACCCAGTTTAGAAAAGCAACACACACAGTTCCGGGGTTGGTGTGTTTATGTATAGGGTGGGGGGGTGTAGCTGTTGGGGGTAGTAGAACTGAATGATGAACGACAGGAAGGAGGTGAAAGACAGTTCTCACCCCCAGGCTGGTAATGAGGGGGTAAAAAAAGATCTTTATACAACAGCAGCAATTTAGACTTTAGGAAACATTGCTAGAACTGGGCTGGAAGGCAATACTACACATTGCTAACACTACAGCGTGGGTTTACTCACAATACAATACCTTAAAACTTATACAGGTGTGGGTGTTTCCAAGCCAAGCATTTTCCCGAGGTAAAACTTCATAAACTATTGACATACTGACTACAGTCCCATAACTAGCAGTGGGTATTGTTATGATTAATTTTTCAGGTTTTCTGTTTTTTCACTTTTTCCATAATGTGAATCTTTAAGTTGTTATTTACAAAGTATCCAAATTTCGAATCCTGGTCATGTAGCTTGCCATTAGCTGCCAGAGCCCCGAGAGAGCACAGTTGTCCTTGCTCTCTCTGGGTGGGTACAGCAGATGGCACTCTTTCCCCTAATCACTCCTAGGGGATCAGCACAAGACTGCATCTGTGAGCTGCTGTATCAGAACCGAGTCGCTGTGCTTTCCTTCGAGCATTAGCACTGTGATGCTATTCTGCAATGCTGCATCAGCAGCAGTTCAAAAAGAGGCGAAGTCTGACTTCACATGTGTCGGAGGAGGCGTGTGCTAATCTTCACCCTCCTGGTGTTCGAGCATTACTAGTGATAGGGGGAGTGCTAATGAGTGGGTTGGGTTATTGGCCATGTAAATTGAGAAGAAAATGGGATAAAAATTAAAAATAAAACTATAGTAAAAGTTAAGATGGTTTACCTTTCCCTCTTAAAATTGTTTTAGAGATAAAAGGTAATCATATCGTATGTAAGAATTATGATGCTACAATGACCTCACTGCCATATAACCTCACCTGAGCAGCTCTGCAGTATAAATCAGGAAACACATGTATGACGCCTGTTGTGAGCAGCTGTCTACCCACAGCTCGGACCAGATCTCTACTGAGCTTTTCTCGTATCTGGATCAGTAAACAGCCCTGCCTCTCCTGCTGCATCGAGGAGAGCCTTCCGAGAACCCTCGTGAGAAAAGATTCACAAAAGAAAACAACCAGCAAGAAAAAGAAAGACTAAATACCAGCAAGAAAAAGTAAAGCTGCAGTACTGCCAGTTCCAAATATCACTTTCAACCAGTCTAACTGCGCACAAGCACTAAAACTCAGCAGCTTCATTCGCCTGAAAACAAAGATGTAGAAGCTCAAGCTCTGTGTTCAGCAGACACAGAACATGCTGGCTTTCACTGGGCGATATGAAATATGTCATATGTCATGATATGGCCATGTTTACTCAGTTTAATACCTCAGTTTAAGAACTGGCTGAAAGAATTGAGCTGTAGAGGACTAGGATAGTAACGTTAACTAAGCTAACATTCAGAATCAGATCACCATTTGTTTATACAGTTCACCATTCCAGCAAACAGTTCAAAAACTTCCTACGTAAAAAAAAAAAAAAAAAAAAACACTTTGACTGAATTTGGGGGGATTTTTAAAAATTTTGAAAATAAAACACAAAAGTAATCCGACTGGTGAAGCTTCTTCAGGAGAAGGGTGAGGAATTCCACAAACAGTTAAAAAAAGGAAAGCGGAAAGAATGAGTCACTCACTCGGAGAGACAGTTTCCAGATACTCTCTCGCCCCTGTGCTCACCAGGAAGTGAAATGAAGGAAAACAAGGAAATGGTCAACAGTTTCCTGCGTCGTGCAGAAGACAGTAAACGTCCATAATCTGCACAGCTGGAGAACATCATCCTGTTTAACCAGATTCAGCACATTCTCCACCGCTGTCTGTGGAGGTTCAGCCTCCATAATCTACACCAGCAGCAGCAGCTGGAGTCTCTGCAGGCCTCAGGTGAGTTCTCCTTCTGGCCTGAAACCAGAATACCAGCCCTAGTGCTGGACGATATGGCCAAAATTCATATCACAAAATATTCCTTAATTTCGGTCGATACAATATAATTTCGATATCGATATAAATACTTTGAAGGCCTCAGAAAACTGCAAAGAATCCCTGCAATGGAAATCTGTAAACTACCGTCTGAAAATTTAATTTAAGTCTTTAAAACCTCCTTTCACAAAAACTTTATAATACTTAAGAAATAAAAAATTGTCAAAATAAATCAATGCTCAATTTTATTTGCATATAGCAAAATAAAAACATGACATCCCTGTCAAACATAAGCCTATATAAGCCTAAGCCTATATAACTAACTAACTAACTCTTTTGTAAACATATTTAACAGATCAAAACATAAGTGTTTCAACAGGAAAAATAATACAAGAAGCCTCCTTCAATTTATCACTTGTGGAAGCGGCAGGGGCATTCATTTTGCATCAAAAATATCCCGCGCGGACGAGCTGAACGAGCGGACCCGCGGATGAACGAGCGGGCTGAACAAGCGGACCCGCGGATGAACGAGCGGGCTGAACAAGCGGACCCGCGGATGAACGAGCGGGCTGAACAAGCGGACCCGCGGATGAACGAGCGGGCTGAACAAGCGGACCCGCGGATGAACGAGCGGGCTGAACAAGCGGACCCGCGGATGAACGAGCGGGCTGAACGAGCAGACTGAACGAGCGAACCCGCGGCTGACCGCTGAATGAGCGGACCCGAGGATAGGCTAGGGTAGGCTCGGTTCCGCTCCGCTCCAGCGCGGAACATTTCAGATGCGAACCTAGCCTAGCCAAATCTAACCTAGCCTAGCCTAGCCTATCTGGCTACGTGCCTGTGTGTTTACGTCATCACGCGCAGACATAGCCCAGCTACGGAGACTGTGTTCAGCTCTGGGGCGAGCTGACGCCAGTAAAAAATGTCTGTCCGTGTAAATAATACATATCGATATACCACAAAAATGATATCACCGTTATTGAAACATTTCTTATCGCGATAAATACCGATATCGAACTATTGTCCAGGCCTAACCAGCCCTCTGACCACTGGATCAGAGATTATACATAAAATATAAACTGCAAGACAACATAAAGAAATGGGGTTCCTGTACAAACGATTTAGCTTAAAAACTGATTAATTATTACTATTATAAAACACTGTCATGATAGAATAATATTATCCATAACCAACCAATCCTAAAACTGATAGATTTAAATTTCACACTGGATGAACACCACAGGCTTCTTACACACTATGGGAGGTGCGTCACGATGCTCACTGTTAAAACCCCGTCAAAAGTCTATTTTCACTCCTTGCACCCACACTGTTAAAATAACGTTAAAGTTTAGGAATAAATCTACACTGATGCGAGTGGTGGTCTGGAAGTGAGGTGTGTGTTCAGGTACATTTCTGGTGTGTTGCTATTTTGGTGGTGGAAAACACAGGAGCTCCACAGACTGACACACACACACACACACACACACAGATACACTGCAGAGCGCAAACCCAACGTTTCAAGAATAAACAGAATAAAAGAATAAAATAACATTACTATTCCCTTAAATGAGTTGCTGGCGTACCTTCACAGGGTGAAGATATCCACAAAGTTTTGCTACCCAATGAATAATGCCTGTTAATGGCACCTCTAACACAGCAGCAAAAACAAAGGATCAGAATAGGACTGGGCTTAAATTAGAATGTAATTGATTCATTAAAATATGCCTGCATGAGTCTCAATACTGATCTAGATCATTACATACCCAAACACGTACACATACATATACAACAGCATTTAAACAAAGGGACAGACAATAACATTAACAAATACACCAACCAGCCATAATATTAATATTAGTCTGATTTATACTGTTTCCATCATCAAAAGGTCCAGAGACTCCTGACGGTGCCAAACTCTGTACGCATATCTAAAATTTCGTTCTATTTGGAAGGAAATTCACCCAAATTCCTGGAAATAAAAATACAAATAGTTTGCTAGGCTGTTCAGGGGGTCTCACCGAGCCACTCCCCCGTTTTTATCCCTCTCTCACAGCCATACAGCACTGCAGCGCTACATGAAAATAATTCTACGGCCTTCTTAGAAACACAAACGCTCTCTGGCTCAAAGGCATGTGATCAAGCGTCGACAATTAGTGGAACGGCGTGGAGAAACACACGGGTGATCGGACGTGCTGGAGTTTATAAGGGAAATGTGGAGGGCATGTTTGGGGTGGGCGGCCATGTGCTCCACATATGAGGGACCGAAAACAAGCTGATTAAACCTTTGTGTGAATGTTACTGTATATAAACTCCAAGCCAAATTAGATTCACTTTTTTATCCAACACTAACGTAAAGAGATTCACTCAGTTACAAAAGTTCACAGAAGTATTTTTTTCTACTGAATATCTGAAAAGTAACTTTATAAAACTAACATTTTTTTGCTGCAACAGTATATTTTTAAAAACTAATCATATATTTTTAGTGTGTGTTTTATCATATTGCCATAAATTAAGTTTCTCCTTAAAAAAAAAAAAAAAAAAAAAAAAACTATTTTTTTTATCTTTGCATGCATGTCCTAACATTTAAAAGCAGGAAATTGCACGTTTTTCTCAGGCGGGAATCTTCTGCAACACTTCTGCAAAAGCAGTTTCACTAGTAAAAAGATCACTACACTACCTCAATATACCACCAGCAGACCAACAGAGGCTGCCAAAGTTCCAGCGTGTGGAGAAAAGACATAAAACACAAAAGAGCTGCAAATAAAACTGCAGGGAAGGGAAGCGGCGGCCAGCGGATGCAGCTTCAAAGGAGCAGCAACAATCAGAGGAGCTGCAGCGACCGGGGGGGCGCAAACATCAGCCTCCAGCAGAGCCCAGAGCAGAACTCACGTAAACAAACAGAGAAAACAGCACTGAACCCCAACATCAGCTCAGCCTCTACATATAAACTGGGGTTTTCTATTACTAGATACATCCCAAACATCACAATTAAAGAGATAACAATTTATTATATTGCGAAACTGTAAGCAATACGATACATAGCAGCTTTTTATCCAGAATTTATAAAACTCTAATAGTACAGAAAACACTGTAATATGCATATATAAGACTAAAAGAATGTGTTTCTAATGATGCTATCTGGTGCGTGGTTATTAAACACAACATATAATAAACCATTGTGTTTGACAGAATATATGTAAATAGGGCTAGATATTAATTTAATGTTAGTATATAAATATATTTCTCGATAGAACATTATTTTTAAACAATATTTCAATATTACATTACCTTTTTTTCAGAATATGTGATGGAACAAGTTTAGCAAATATACTGTGATATATGATCGCAATGACCATATCATTCAGCCCTACAAGTAAAAAAAACAATATAATATTAAAAATCAATTCTGTGTTTTTGAAATACAGTCAATAAAATATCGCAAAACTAAATACCACAATACTTCAATATATAACAATGTTGTCTTACAACCCTAGCATTTACTGTATGCATATCTGTATACCAACATATACCAATATACACCAGTCAGCCATAACATTAAAACAACTGACGGATGAAGTGAATAATGCTGATCATCTGGTAGCACCGGTCATGTGGTGGGATCTATATATAATAAAGAGTCAGTTCAGAAGCCAAAACAGAAGGAGGAATCACAGAACTGAGGCAGAACAACTGATTTAAGACACATATAAAGACAGAAATGTGAAAAGTGTAATATAAACTATTGTGCATTATCTAAAAACTGAATTTCCTTTATTAGCATTATGCTAACCACACATTGCAACATGTTTTTGTCTTTTTGACTAAAAGAAATCACAGTGTGTGTTGACATGCAGGGCAGAGCCATCACGTGAATCTCTCTCCTGTAGCCCAGGGCTTTAATAAACTCAGGCTTGCACAGAGAAAAGTGCATTTCCTGTCTGCCTCGCAAGCCGGTGCTCTACTTACCCCACTGGACTTTACACAGCTTACTCTACTGTATCTTTCTACGGTTATAGAACTTTCTTCGCGCTTCAAAACACCATAAAGCCACATATCTTCAGATTCTGAAAACTGTAAAATACACTAAGATATAATGTATATATTATACTTAGAGCTGGGTGGTTAATCGATTTTATCGATTAATTCGAATTTACAGTGATGGACTATGTGTTTTTATGAAATTTTTTATGAGTTTTAATTTTCACCAATGACGCTCCTCTGTGGGCTCCTGTACTAAGCTTAGCCCCGCCCCTCTCTCCCCACAAGCACCCCCGCCCCTCTCTCCCTCCCTCCCGCGCGCACTCCCCGCCCCTCTCTCCCTCCCTCCCTCCCTCCCGCGCGCACCCCCCCGCCCCTTCCTCCCTCCCGCGCGCACTCCACGCCCCTCCCGCGCGCACTCCCGCACCCCTCTCCCTCCCTCCCGCACCCCCCGCCCCTTCCTCCCTCCCGCGCGCACCCCCCCGCCCCTCTCTCTCTCCCGCGCGCAACCCTTCAAATTTTTTTTATAAATCCGATTTTTGATTTAAATCGATTTTTTCCCCTACTAAAAATCTAAATAAAGATAACTTCCCGATCTCCCTCCTTCCCGGTGCACGCGCGGTGGGAGGGAGGGAGGGGTGGGGGTGCGCCCGGGAGGGAGGGAGATAATATTAAAAAAAAAAAAATTGAAGATTTTTTTTTTGGGCCATATCGCCCAGCTCTAATTATACTATTTACGGATACTACATCTAAAGAAAGCAATCAGCTATTTTACCTGCACCCACTGCTGACAAAGATTTTAAGTACTGCCAATAGAATAGGACTACTCTCTGGAGCAGACAAACATATTTCTGATTTTTTAAATATTAACCACAGCGAGTAGCCAGGCTGAGTTACAGAAAGGCCTGTAAGCTCTACTGAGTCCTGAAAGCAAACATGGTGGATTCACTCTGCCTGTCCCCAAACCCTCCATCCTTATCTGACATTCCTTTCCATATGGGAGGAAAGACACCCAAACAGAAGCTGCGGATCGAATACCAGGATGTCAGGAGGTTTTAAAGAGGCAGCTTCCTTTTGTATTGTTGCCACTGACCATTCAAATCCGCAGCTGTGGAGAAATACGGAAGGAATTTTACTGTTCTATCAGTAACATTTAGAATAGAGGTCACTGATAGGGGGGCCGCAGTCCGGGTCTGGACCCAGACCAATGCGGACCCAAACCGATAACTACTACTACTAAACCACCCATTCTGGCAGAGTTTATTTAAAGTGGCTGAACTTTTCTTGTCTTTACGGTATAACTTTTACGTGCTTTATTACTGCGCAGTAAACTCACAGACCAATCACATGTGCTGTAAGATTACCAAAGATCACAGGCCTACAATATAAATATTGTTGACATGTACTAAATAGTATTTGTAATTTGTTTGGTCTTTCAGTTGTTGATAAAACACTGATAGAACTACTAGTCTTCTTCAGCATACAGGATATAGCACTGATAACACAAGTTAAAAATGACGACGGTCCTGACCTTTTTTACATTTTTTCCTAACTGGACTGTACTGAATTCTAATTACATACCCCTGATTTAGAAGATCTAGCATCATTTTAAGCTTAAATTTGTATCCTGACTAGGAATGTGTCCAGGTACTCAGTTAACTGTTTATGGTTAGAATATGTGAATATTGGATCACTATATAAATTTAAATGTTCATTTTGTGATTGTGTTTAGTACTAAAGTAATTATTGCAGCGGTTTCACTACCTAGAGGTTATTTTGAAGCGGTGACCCGCTGCTACAAAATTATTGCCTCTGCTGCTTCAAAATTTCTTGAAATGTTGTGAAATTGTAATTAAAAATCTCTGCAGATGGCTTTAATTTGAGAGGATGGATACAGGAGTGTGTGATGACAAAGACCCATCTCTATACACACATAGAGAGAGAGACATCCACATCAACAACTCTAAACTCTTCAATTCCTCATCACAACAGAGCACCACACAGCATTCTGACTGTACTTCATTAAATTAAAACCTTTAGAGACCACAGAAAGCAAAAATAGAAAACAAGTGAAAGGAAAAGAAGTTAACCTTTTATTAAACATTCAGATGCTTATTAAGCGCAGCTAAAATTACTATCCTAGCCCTGTACTCGTATCTTTCATCTGGAAAACCGCCAGTTGGTACTAAACTTACTTAACATAAGAACAGGTATAAAAAGCGATGCTGAAGCTTTATATGAGGATAAAAAGGTTAAGTTAAACCTGCAGTTTAGCGTCTCTTCTTACCAGAATTCTCTATAGCAGTATTTTATTAACTTTATTTTTTTTACCAATTACAGGCCCTACAATTCAGCCACTTAGAACTCCACAATTCCCAGTAGTTCTGCATTAGGATTAATAGCTGTATTATACACTTTAGTACATTACACCGTCATCAAGACTTTTCAATACTTTCACATTGTTTGAGTTGAGTTTGAGAACCAATGCTTTAAGAACCATCTGAAGTACCTCTGTTTTTAACAGTGCACTGCTGCTAGCCCCTACCAACCAGCGTTTCTGTGTGATTTCTGTAATTATGTGGTCTGAGCCGTTCCCTTTACCCCATGCCCCAAAAGCTGCCTTCAAAACAACAGCAGACAACGACAAGGAACAAGATCAACAAGCAGCCAAATAGTTTTAAAAAAGCATATCTTTTTGGAACCTCATGCATATTGACATTTTACAAAAGATATGTATCAAGGAAGCATAGTTTCATAGCACATTTATAGCACAGCAAGGGCAACAGCAAAGCAGTCATGTGCCAAGATTAGTAAAGCAGTGACTGAGGAGTGCAGTGTTGCTGCTGAAGCATAAAAAACTTTACATCTCAGCCACTTTCAAATCAGGTTATTCCATTAGATTAACACAGATAATTTCTGTATAACACAGATAAGTCCTTCCTTCGATGCTGTGTGTATTCACACTGTAAGTCCTGCCTGTCTCTACATCTACAAGGTGGAGGAACTGGGAAGGAGGCACTGTCTAATAGTGTTCTCATCCACACATCTGTAATTACAGAACCACACAGTGCTCCTATGCTCAGTGTAATATATATATATATATAATGCTATAACGAGTGTAGAAATGTGGTCATAATATGTTTATATATATATATATATAAGTGGGCTGAGAGAATCTGAACCAAAACAAGGCTTGAAAAAAAGGCCACAATCTGCTTTACATGCCTTTGTACAGTAGCAGGCCTGCGCCTCATGAATAATGCTGAGGATACAAGTGTTTGAGCTTTTTGGTGAAAGGCTACATTTCCGCCTTTAGCTTGGCAGGAAGTGCAGCTCTGAAACACGATGATGTAATTCTCAGCGAGCCGAGGCGTTTATCCAGTGAGAAACTTCCTAAAGTCTACAAACCAGCTGGATTTGGGACAACGTACACTACTCCTGGCACTAAACCACACCACCCCACCTACCTCAATTATTGGGTACCCACATTCATTATTTTTCAAAATAACAGAAACCACATAAAACAAAAGCACATCAGAGCCTTTTCCCTCCTCAAAGCATCAGAAAAAACAAGGATACACTGAGATAGACTGAGATACACAGAACACTGAGCACAGACAGCCACGTAAGAGCCACAAGCCTGACTTCGCTCAGGCTGTTATTGGGTTACAGCCCTAGATAATGCAGTGTGTGGGCAAGTCATTGCTAATTCATGCTGCTAAACCAGGTTAAGGCTGGGGCTGAATGGCTCTGGAACCTCATACAGCAAACTTTTTCCTCCAATTAAGAACTTAAGTTGAACTTGTTCTGCCTCAACAGATATAGTTATAAGCCTAGTTAACAATATTATTGTAATTTTAATAAAATTGAATGCCACTGATAAAATAATTGCAATTACACCTTTTCAAAAAGCAATAATTATCAAGTATATTCAGATACTGCAACAGTCATGTAAGAATGTTTAAATATCTTAAATAAACAAATAACATAGATAATTCAAAACCATCCTTTTAAAACAGCTGACTGTGATCTGACAGGTCTAGATATCAGTGACTAGTGTATACACATAAAAAACTAAAATGTTGATCTACTCAGAGCACAATAATATGCTTTGTCTTTGCACAGCAGCCTCTGACAGTATTACTGAAGTTAACCAGTCACCTTGTTTGTGAGCTGAGGTCATGAGATCTGCTGAGGACAGGTTAGTCCAGTTTGTGAGATGAGTGAGCAAAGCGTGCCTCAAGTGCACCTCGGCCACAATTTCCATATAACCTAGCAGTCAAACACACAGGGCGAGGACAGGGCCTTAGCTCTGCTATTAACTGTGTCTATTCGCTTTTTTACTCAGACAAGCTCTTAACCAAACACAGACACTGAAAACCATTCCACCAAACCTCATTAAACATGCAGCAAGCAGCAATTTCACTTCTCTCGCTTGACCATCACACATCACTCCCTCACTGTGAGTCACAAGGGTGACCACATGGCTCCAGAAGAGACTGTTTTCTGGCTGTTTGTTCTCCAGCAAAAACAATACAAGCACCAAACCAATAGGACCTTTAATCAAATAAGGCTAACTAGCTACGGTCATGTGGAAAGTTCTAGTTATTGTGTAGACATACTGCAAAAAGAACAGGAATCTCACCATGTTAATCCTGTATTAAACTCTAATTACAGGACCTCCAAGAGTGACAAAAGACAAGAAGGTGTGCCAATACTTTTGTCCATATAGTGTATAGCACTTCAGTCAGCCTATAGCCAGTGGTCATATAATCATATCCCTGCTAGTCTTTGTTAAGTTGGAAGCAGTCGCCTGTTAAGTAAGCACATTCTTACACAGCTCAATGCTCATTAATGGGAGAGTGGTGTGGGAGATTTTTGGCCTTGGAAATCCCCAGAGAGCGAGAGAACAGCACAACAATCCCAAGCTTTCAGTTCTGCCACGGCAGTGTTATGTAGACGGTTAGGCTACTAACACGAACTATAAAAAGCTCTGCAAAAGAAAGACTTTCTTCTCCTTGCAGAAGGTTAGTATAGACTGATCAGCCATAACAATAAAACCAGTGAAGTGAGGTGAAGTAAATCTTGTTCATAGTGCTGGACGATATGGCCAAAATTTATATCACGATATATTCCTTAATTTCGGTCGATACGATATAATTTCGATATCGATATAAATACTTTGAAGGCCTCAGAAGAACTGCTAAGAATCCCTGCAATGGAAATCTGTACACTAATGTCTGAAATTTTAAATTTAAGTCTTTAAAGCCTCCTCTCACAAAAAACTGTATAATACTTTATAAATAAAAAATGATCAGAATAAATCAATGCTCACTTTTATTTGCATGTAGCAAAATAAAAACATGACATCCCTGTTAAACATAAACCTATAACCTATATACATACTACCAATATAAATAACTTTACATTACAACAGAGGCAGAGCTTCTTATTCTTTTGTAAACATATTTAACAGATGAAAACAAAAAAGCTTCAACCGGAATAGGGAATACAAAAAGCCTTCATATATATAAAGGGAACATGATATCCCTGTGAAATAAACAAACCTATCAACTATAAATAACTTAGATACAACATTAACTACAAAAGTGTTTTAGCCAGAATAAGGAAGATATTGTGTGTAGTGAAACTGCTTGAGGTGGAGCATGGATGTATTACTGTTGCTGGTCGGCTTCACTCTCCAGAACAATTTGGAGCAAGCTGAAGTCTGAAGTTTATCAGACCTTTGAACGCCGAACCACTGAATTAGACCTGCCTCCCTCAACTATGCACTCATTCTTCATCGCAGCGGGTTTTAGGTGCGGAGCGGAGCTGAGATCCGCTCGGTTAGGGTCGGTTTCGCTTCATCGCGGGTGGGTTTCAGGTGCGGAGAGGAGCGCAGTCAAAATCCGCTCGGTTAGGGTCGGTTTCGCTTCATTGCGGGAGATTTTAGGTGCGGAGCGGAGAGGAGGCGACCCAGGTCTAGTCTAGTCTAGCCTAGCCTATCTGGCTACGTGCCTGTATGATGGGGTCATCACGCACTGACGTAGCCCGGCTATGTTCAGGGCTGCAGTGAACTGACGCCGCTAAAAACGCCTGTCTGTAAATAATACATATCGATATGTCACAAAAATGATATCACCGTTATTGAAACATTTCTTATCGCGATAAATACCGATATCGAAATATTGTCCAGGTCTACTTGTTCATTATCTTATTCCGGTGGCACCTGTCAAGGAGTGTTAGAGAGTATACTGCTGTCATGGTTCACATCATACCTCACTGGGCGCTCGTTCAAGGTGTCATGGCAAGTACAGCTGTCCTCAGCCCACTCCTTATCCACTGGGGTTCCCCAGGGTTCAGTACTGGGACCCTTTCTCTTCTCAATATACACCCACTCCCTAGGTCACGTTATACACTCACATGGCTTTTCCTACCATTGCTTTGCTGATGACACCCAGCTATACCTGTCATTCTCACCTGAAGATCACTCAATCTCTGCACGGATATCGCAGTGTCTCTCAGACATATCCTCATGGATGAAGGAGCATCACCTTCAACTAAATCTCTCAAAGACTGAACTTCTGGTTATACCAGCGAAACCATCTTTTCAACACAACTTCGCTATAACCATCGACTCTCTCTCTCTCTCTCACCGGTTGAAGACCAGCTCTCCTTCACGCACCATGTGGCCTAAGTTGCTCGATCCTTCCGCTTTGCGCTTTATAACATCAGAAAAATTTGACCGTTTCTGACGCAACAGGCCACCCAACTCCTGGTACAAGCAGTGATCATCTTACGCCTGGACTACTGCAATGCCCTGCTAACTGGCCTCCCGGCCTGTGTAGTAAAACCACTCCAAATGATCCAGAATGCAGCAGCACGCCTGGTCTTAAACCAGCCAAAACAGGCACATGTCACCCCACTGCTTATTGAGCTCCATTGGCTACCAGTTGCTACTCGTATCAAATTCAAAGCTCTTACAATCTCCTACAAGGTGATGACAGAACAGGCTCCTTCCAACCTGCACTCACTCCTGAAGGCTTACGCTACCTCTCGGCCGCTGCGCTCCTCAAATGAACGCCGCCTCGCTTTGCCAAACATTCACACAAAAGGTGGAACAAACTACCTTCCACTACCAGATCAGGAGAATCTCTCACTATCTTTAAGAAACTCCTGAAGACAGAGCTCTTCACAGAGCACTTACTCTCCTAACACCTCTAACAAACTAACTACTTCTAACCTCATTTCCATCTTTCCCTCCTTCACTCCTCTATCCCATTATTTCCCTTTGATCTCCTTTAGGCCCTATACAAAGATGTCTTTACCTTCTATTACTTTTGTACTTCACTATTGTAAGTCGCTTCGGACAAACATCTTTACCTAGTAAATATACTAGGAAGGACCCTCAGGAGCCCTCAAAACAGGCCCTTCCCCAATCAAACATCTTTATCTAGCTATCTTGTTCCCTATACTAGAAGACTTCTATAAATCACCCAGTCAGGCTGCTTCCCTTTTACAAGAGTTTTAAGTATGTAAATAGGAAACACAGTAGAATAGAGGTAGTTATTGCATACGTTGCATATATTGTATATGAAAATAGTATCTAACTAATTCTGTATCATAATGTAAAGAATAAAAAAAAAATTAAAGATGTCTCTGAGTGTGGGGACAGGGCCTCTGAAAAACAGGCTTCTTAACAAATCACTCATTTTTACTATCTAGAGCCCTTTACTTCCATAAATCACCGTCAGGCTGCTTCCCTTCTACAAGCATTTTAAATATTTTAACAGGAAACACAGCGGCCTAGAGGTAGTAACTATATATTAAAAGTGTTTCTTAGTTATTTTCTATCCTAGTATAAAGATTAAAACCCTTAAAATTGGTAAAATAGAGCGAAGCGGCTGCGCCATTGATCCCCTCCCCGCCCACACCGCCTTGCTCTTCCCACACGCGGCTGTAAACAATCAGCTCCAGCTAAAATATGGATCATCAACGCGTTCCCTCGCATTGTCCCAAAAAACAACGCTAAACAGCACTTTCGGGGATATTAGGACAGAAATGATGGTGTTTCTTAAAAGAGATACTGTGTGTTCACCACAGGCTCGCTTTTTTTCACAGAAACGCCCCTTATAATGCTTTAAAATGGCAGACCTTAGTATTAGCATTATTAGCTAACCTGAGGAGAGATATCGCTGAGGAGCCGCGGGGAAAACACGCAGCTAGAACTGCTAGTTAGCTTATCTTAACTAACCATAACTAACAAATAAAAAAACAGCAGTAACTACAGTTAGCTATCTAGATTATCTAGGTTATTTATCTAGATTTCAATGGGTTGTAATACTGTAATATTAACCGTATGCAGACTCTGAGTACTTCCTTACTCAGCTAAACATTTTAACGTTAATGCTGAGAGAGAATTTTCCTCACCATAACAGACCTGTTAATATAGATATTTATCTACAATTTAATAACAATACATCAATATATAAACCCATCTATCTAACAAGATGAACTGTACTACTATAACTTACCTGTATCTAGTTATTTCACATACATAATTCAACTAGTAGCAAATTATTAAGATTTTGATCAACTGTATTTTAAAATCAACATAAAATGTTGATATACTGTATACAGATATACTGTTTTTCTCCCCATGCTAAACCTGTGGCTAGCATGGTTAGCTAGGTTAATTATTCCACATGCACAATTAACTTAGTTAGCTATCTATCTACACAAAAATACAATTTGGTCTTTGTAATAATAATCGGAAATCAACATTAAACCCATATAACTTGTTAATTAGGTTATTTAGTTAGCGTTAACGTTAGGTCAGATTGTTCATTGCTCATTTTCCAGCACATGTTTTTCTCGTGTATTGTACAGCTTACCAGCATGTAGCTAGATTCTTTAATTTTATCTGGTTAAAATTATTCACATGTCCCACAACCTAGCTAGTTAAGCTATCCATACATGTGTTTTGTTTTTGTTTGCATTGTGTGCTTTAACTCTAAACAGCTAACGTTACAGCACATCATAACAGAGGAAAAGCTCTGGGTCCAGAGAGATAAATAAATCACATGCAGAAGGAAGAGGAAAGGAAATTAATAAATAAGAAGAGAAATGATAAAGGAAGTACATACCCATCCATTGCACAGCAGAAGCAGTGGCAAGGTAAACACAGCTAATAGAAAATAAAAATACAGAATCAGAGCTGATCTGCTGCTGCTGCACAGCTCCCTCTGCCCCAACACCAACTCCCTCTGCTGAGCAACAAAGGCGCGCACACACACACACACTATCACACACACTTCCTGCTCCTGACGTGAGCACAGAAAACACACACACACGCACACAGGCGCCTCTTTACAAAATGGCTTCCCTTTCAGAAACGGACACACCTTTTTATACAGAACTCTCACGCGTGTGTTTGTGTTTTGAATTAGAAAAAAAAAAACATTTTAAACCCAAAAATACAGTTTGGTAACATTTAAGGATGTCTTCATATACATTAATCAAGTACATCATGACCGCTTCCTTGTTTTCTATAGGCCTACCCATCATCCATCCAGCTCCAGTGATATTGCACTTTTATTTTCCTCCATTTCTATTATCTTTCATTTCTATTATCCTCCATTTTTAACAGTCAAAACGGGACCAGCACACAACAGCTATTATTTGGGTTGTGTGTTATTCTCATTCTCAGATGCAGCAGTGCTGCTGGAGTTTTTAACGCTGTTTAATCTCTCACTGTTCTCCACTCTATTACACACTCCTACCTACAGCTGATCCACACTGTAGATAAAGTAAAATCTGAATCTGTTGCTGCACAGTTTACAGCCTTTTTATCCTCTAGACCTACAGGGTACAGTTGTTGGACTATTCTCAGCAGTGACAGCATTGACACTGAGATGTTTAAAAACTCCAGCAGCATTGCTGTATCTGATCCACTCACTATACCAGCTCAACACACACTAACACCTTATACACCACCACCATGATACACACACACTAACACCTCATACACATCACCATGATACACACACACACTAACACCTCATACACATCACCATGATACACACACACACTAACTAACACCTTATACACCACCACTATTATACACACACACACACTAACACCTCATACATCACCACCATGATACACACACACTAACACCTCATACACATCACCATGAAACACACACACACTAACACCTCATACACCACCACCATAATACACACACACTAACACCTCATACACATCACCATGAAACACACACACACTAACACCTCATACACATCACCATGAAACACACACTAACACCTCATACACATCACCATGAAACACACACACACTAACACCTCATACACCATCACCATGAAACACACACTAACACCTCATACACATCACCATGAAACACACACACACTAACACCTCATACACCATCACCATGAAACACACACACTAACACCTCATGCACATCACCATGAAACACACACACACTAACACCTCATACACCATCACCATGAAACACACACTAACACCTCATACACATCACCATGATACACACACACTAACACCTCATACACATCACCATGATACACACACACTAACACCTCATACACCACCACCATAATATACACACACTAACACCTCATACACCACCACCATGATACACACACACTAACACCTCATACACATCACCATGATACACACACACTAACACCTCATACACATCACCATGATACACACACACTAACACCTCATACATCACCACCATGATACACACACACACTAACACCTCATACACATCACCATGATACACACACACACTAACTAACACCTTATACACCACCACTATTATACACACACTAACACCTCATACACCACCACCATGATACACACACACTAACACCTCATACACATCACCATAATACACACACACTAACACCTCATACACCACTACCATAATACACACACACTAACACCTCATACACCACCACCATGAAACACACACACACTAACACCTCATACACCACCACCATAATATACACACACTAACACCTCATACACCACCACCATGAAACACACACACACTAACACCTCATACACATCACCATGAAACACACACACACTAACACCTCATACACCATCACCATGAAACACACACACACTAACACCTCATACACCACCACCATAATATACACACACTAACACCTCATACACCTCCACCATGATACACACACACTAACACCTCATACACATCACCATGAAACACACACACACTAACACCTCATACACCTCCACCATGATACACACACACTAACACCTCATACACATCACCATGAAACACACACACACTAACACCTCATACACCATCACCATGAAACACACACACACTAACACCTCATACACATCACCATGAAACACACACACACTAACACCTCATACACCACCACCATAATACACACACACTAACACCTCATACACCATCACCATGAAACACACACACACTAACACCTCATACACCACCACCATAATATACACACACTAACACCTCATACACCTCCACCATGATACACACACACTAACACCTCATACACATCACCATGAAACACACACACACTAACACCTCATACACCATCACCATGAAACACACACACACTAACACCTCATACACCACAACCATAATACACACACACTAACACCTCATACACCATCACCATGAAACACACACACACTTACACCTCATACACCACCACCATAATACACACACACTAACACCTCATACACCACCACCATGATACACACACACTAACACCTCATACACATCACCATGATACACACACACTAACACCTCATACACATCACCATAATACACACACACTAACACCTCATACACCACCACCATAATACACACACACTAACACCTCATACACATCACCATGAAACACACACACACACTAACACTTCACACACCACCACCATAATACACACACACTAACACCTCATAGACCACCACCATAATACACACACACTAACACCTCATACACCATCACCATGAAACACACACACTAACACCTCATACACATCACCATGAAACACACACACACTAACACCTCATACACCACCACCATAATACACACACACACACACTAACACTTCACACCACCACCATAATACACACACACTAACACCTCATACACCACCACCATAATTGACACACACTAACACTTCATACACCACCACCATGAAACACACACACTACCACCTCATACACATCACCATGAAACACACACACACTAACACCTCACACACCACCACCATAATACACACACACTAACACCTCATACACCACCAACATAATTGACACACACTAACACCTCATACACCATCACCATGATACACACACACTAACACCTCATACACCACCACCATAATACACACACACTAACACCTCATACACCACCACCATAATACACACACACACACACACTAACACTTCACACCACCACCATAATACACACACACTAACACCTCATACACATCACCATGAAACACACACACACTAACACCTCATACACCACCACCATAATACACACACACACACACACACACACTAACACTTCACACCACCACCATAATACACACACACTAACACCTCATACACCATCACCATGAAACACACACACTAACACCTCATACACATCACCATGAAACACACACACACTAACACCTCATACACCACCACCATAATACACACACACACACACACTAACACTTCACACCACCACCATAATACACACACACTAACACCTCATACACCACCACCATAATTGACACACACTAACACTTCATACACCATCACCATGAAACACACACACACACACACACTAACACTTCACACCACCACCATAATACACACACACTAACACCTCATACACCACCACCATAATTGACACACACTAACACCTCATACACATCACCATGAAACACACACACACTAACACCTCATACACCACCACCATAATACACACACACTAACACCTCATACACCATCACCATGAAACACACACACACACACACTAACACTTCACACCACCACCATAATACACACACACTAACACCTCATACACCATCACCATGATAAACACACACACACTAACACTTGTTTTGTGCATGTACTTTTAAATAATTATGCAAATTCAAACAATTACTTCTAGATAATTGTTATAGTATTTGTCGAATATAATAGGTGTTGTCTAAAGTGCTGCACAATAAATCAGCTAAAGTATAAAACATGATAAAAGCGATTAAACAGTAAAGAGTTGTAATCCTAAATCCTCTGTTATTAGTGCTCTAGTGAAGCAGTGCTCTCAGACACAGCTGTTTCCATAGGTATAATAATAAGTGTCACAGTGCTCTTACACTGTCGGAGGATCAGGCAGAGGAGATGTTATCTTCTCATGTCCTGGAAACATGTAGAAACTTGCTGCACCAGTTGGACTGGATTTACTGTAGGAGACCCAGGCAGAGCAGATCCACAGGAGAGTGCCCGCCTCCTTCACGAGTAATTAAATACTGATCAAGATGAAAAAAAAATTGGTGTAACAACTTCTTTTTATACACTCTATAATGTGAAATATTGCATAATAAATATCTTATAATATATTTCTTATTTGATATTAAATTTACTATGTAATAACATCATAAAAACAAAAGAAAACACACTGAATGAGAAAAGAATATTTGGTGATTTAATGTTAAACACCCTGACACTGGACAGAATTAACACTAAAGTTTGATGTTTGTTTGTACTTTATTTAATTGGTAGGTTGAATCCTATACTCTAATATTACCTCTGTACAGCAGGTGTCTTTACAGAAGCATTGTTGAATGTAAGATTTTAAAAACTATAAAGTCTAAAAATTCTAAACTTATTTCCATTAATTCATTCGATTATATATTTATAGAATTTAGATAAATTTAGAAACTCATTAATCAATAAGAAGAACAGTGACTTTTACCTTAGAACTCGGGCACAGGAAGTACCACAGAGTCTCTAGAGAGGAGATAGATGTTATCTGGGTTTGTTTGCCCACTAGAGGGCGCACCCGAGTGAGACTAAAATGAATAGGTTCCAAAGGAACAGTTTAAAAAAATCTCAGTTTATAAATATTTATCTTTTTACTATTTTATACTATTTCTTATTCTGAAAAAAATACATATTTCCTTAAAAAAGAATAATGTAAAATATTGTTAGCTTTTAAACCAAATCTCCAGCATTAGCTCTGCATAAAATCCGTTTACTGTGCAAAAACAGAAATATACAGTTATGTTTTCTTTGCTTATTTAGGTATACATTTTATTTCATTTTCGAAAATCAGAGAAATGTCCTAAATAAGTGATCAGTTATTATTTTTAATTAGATTTCTTTTGCTGTTTAGCCCCATTAATTGAGGGCTTTCTCGCGACTCCCTCTAGCGGTTAACAGTAATTTACTGATATACACTAACAGGGAGTAGCCGGGCTCTAGCTAGTAAGTATCTCTGATTGAGCTAAAGGGCGACGTACCTATACCCTCAAAAGCACACTCTCTCTTGCACACACTCTATCTTACACACACTCTCACATATATACACGCTATTTTAATCTTTTCTCCTCATAACGTTGGACTAAATCGTTGCTACAGTGCAGAAATGCTGCAGAACACAGGGTGAGTATGTTTATGGAGCTATGCTAAGCTAACCCAGCCCTGCTCTGTGTTGTTGCTGTTTTTTTATTACATTCTGAAGCTAATGCAGCAGAAATAAGCAGTAAATATTCAGCGTTCGTCCCTTTTACAGTTAAAATATTTTAATAATTATTTACAGTCGCTTAAAATATCTTACATGTTGTTTATATATCATTTAAAGTTTACTCAGAGCTGGAGTTTCCAGGTAACTTTGCCTCTAGGTTAAGTAACGTTAGGCTATCCAGCCTGGCTATTTCTTTATAACTGATTTAAGTAACAGTGAGAAATAGTGAAACATTGTCCCCTTTGGTTAAACGCAATTAACCTAGATACTCGAGATAATGTTGTGAAGTTGTAATAATGTGAAGGAATTAGAAACTCAGCTAAACTTGACCTGTCATTTTACCCTACAACCTTTTCCCTACATTACAGGCACTAGGCTTCTGTGCTGGTCCTGTTCTCCCTATAGCTGCAATATACAATAAGAGAAGGAACTTATAATATATATATATATATATATATATATATATATATATATATATATATATATATATATATATATATTTAATTATATTCATATAATTCTTCTTCTTAATATTTTTTTATTATTCGTTTTGTGCTTTGTGTCTACAGCTCTGAGAGCCTCTTTTTAACATTTTGTGTGGGTTTATTCACCACAGATTCCTGTTGGGATGGGGGGGGGGGGGTTAAGTGTTGGGGCTACAAGATCCTTCAATCTAAGATTTTTCAGAGGAAAACTCCAAACAGACGACTGAGAATCACTGGCAAGATAGGGACACAGGCGACATTTTTTTCTTGTTTAACATTACAATAGTGTATTACCATAGTGTAATGTGTAGTTTCAATATTTTATTGCAATATATAATTTTGTTTATTTTGTATTTTGTAACTAAGGCTCTGAGGGCCACTTTTTAACTGCAAGCGAAGCGGCTGTTTTAACAAAGGACGTTCCAATATGATATATTCAGTAAGGATGTCCCGATTACAAATTCTGTCCGCCCTCCGAGTCAACTGATTTTGAGTTTGGAGATCTGATCTGATACTTTGGCAATTCAGTAAATATACAATAATGTATTGCTAAGGTTTTTTCCCCCATTTTTTTTCCCCATTTCTTTTCCAGTTTATCTGGCCAATTGTCCCACACATTATTCAGCTGCTACTCAGCTGTTTATCCCCTATCACTAGTGATGCTCCAACACCGGGAGGGTGAAGACTAGCACACGCCTCCTCCGACACACGTGAAGAACTCTGCCTCTTTTTGAGCTGCTGCTGATGCAGCATTGCCGAGTAGCATCACAGCGCTAACGCTCGGAGGAAAGCGCAGCGACTCGGTTCTGATACATCAGCTCACAGACGCAGCCTTGTGCTGATCCACATGACCCTAGGAGTGATGAGGGGAAAGAGCGCCATCTAGACTATAAGAATTTAATATTTATTATTTAAGGAAAATAATTTACTATTACATATCTGTTATAAAGCATCTTCTGTTTACTACAGAAAGCTGGCCGGACGCACTCTATTCATCACGGGTGCCAGTCGAGGAATCGGCAAGGCCATCGCTCTCAAAGCTGCCCGAGACGGTGCCAATGTGGTCATAGCGGCCAAAACTGCAGAAGCTCACCCCAAGCTGCCGGGCACGATCTACACAGCTGCTGAAGAAAGTAAGAGACCTTTGATTGATAGTAAAAGTGCGTTATGATTCGGGTATAATCCTGTTTATGGTCTGAATGACCTCCCTGGTATCTCTGTTAATTACATTTTGGTTATGATTCTCTCCACTGTGCCAAATGTGAGATATAATTTGAATGATGGTTTATAACAGGGCTCTGTGTAGAGTAACAAGGGCGCATAGTGTGAGTTACTGTGTTCAGAGAAAGTGTCTGGAGCTGTTGTGTGTCTGTGTTGCAGTTGAAGCTGCAGGCGGGAAGGCTTTGGCGTGTATTGTGGATGTCCGTGATGAGAGGCAGATCAGTGATGCTGTGGAAAGTGCGGTACAGAAATTTGGAGGTGAGTCGCAGATGTAAAACAGATCCTGCCTGACTAGAAAACAAATTATTAATTACTTTTTGCAATACAGTATTTACAATAGCAAATGTTTTTAATGAGCATCTGGATTCATTAATAATAAAACGGTTCATTTGTGAACAACAAGCTTAAAGCATACATTGTGTTAAAGGCAGATTTAAACTATAATATTTTTTACATCGCAGTATGTATATCATGCAGAAGAATTAACCTCTTCATTTGTAAATGTAATTATGTGTTTATGACCACAGGAATCGACATTTTGGTGAACAATGCCAGTGCAATCAACCTAACAGGCACTCTGGAAACGCCCATGAAGAAAGTGGACCTTATGCTGGGAATCAACCTTAGAGGAACCTACCTGACGTAAGTATGGCTGCCATATATGTGTATATACATATTTGTTTTTATTACATAGCTATAAAATGTAGCGGGGCCATGAAATGCATGTAAGATTTAAAATATGAGGTTATATTTTTGTCCAGAATAAACTGATCTTATGAACTTATAAACTTTCTTATTAATAAGGTCAAAATTGTGCATCCCACACCTCCTGAAGAGTAAGAACCCTCACATCCTCAACCTCAGCCCACCCCTGAATCTCAACCCCATCTGGTTTAAGAACCACACAGGTCAGTGTATAAAGGCCTGTTTTAAATGGTTTATGATTACCAATTATTATAAACACTGTTTTATTTATTATTATTGTTTGTCTGGTATTGCATTGATTATAAATGTTCTCACACATATGTTCACTCTACACCAGCATACACTATGGCAAAATATGGCATGTCTATGTGCGTCCTTGGAATGTCTGAGGAATTCAGAGGCTCCATTGCTGTTAATGCCTTATGGCCCAGAACAGGTGAGTTCTACTGTATACTTTTAGGGATTCTAAGGTTTAAATGAATTTTTACTCTTTATTTTTAAAAATGTTTAGCCTAACAGATCAGACTAATTATCAGTTTACTACCTCTTTACTACATCTGTGTAACTTCCATTACACTGTGAGCACTACAAGGTTAATTTATGTCTACAATTGAACTGTTTATGTGTATCTATCCTTAAAATAGCACTGCTGAGGTAAATGCTTTATTCTCTGTTGCTGTGTCTACTGGGATATTAAATGTTTTTAGTGTGTAATAAATAATATTTTGCCCTTTTTTATTAAAGCTATTCAGACAGCAGCTATGGACATGCTTGGAGGTGCTGGAATATCAAAGCAGTGCAGAAAAGTAGATATCATAGCTGATGCCGCCTACGCCATCCTCACCAAACCCGTCAACTTTACAGGACAGTTTGTTATTGATGATGAGCTCCTCGCGAAGGAGGGCGTTACAGACTTTGAATCCTATGCAGTTGTTCCAGGTAAGATGTTTAAAGGATAAATGCTAATGAAGCGCATCCAGCTGATCATCCAAGACAATGTTTGGTATCTGTGTTAGTTTAGAATGGGAGATACTAGGTTAATGTTGTTAAGATACAATGTCTATTGAATTTGGAGCTCCATCCATTACTTTTGGGATGAGTTGGGGATGTGGAAATCCTTCCTAAGACAGTAGAGAAAAGTCCTCCAAGAAGCAGAACAAAGTCTTTATTAATACCCCTGAATTCAGCAGAAATAAAGAATGACCACGTGTTTCAATATTTTTTCCACATACAGTTTATGAATTGAACTCCATGTTTGTATATGTAAATAAACAATTAACAAAATAAGTAACATATTGTTTAATCTATTCTATATTACATCAGAAATAAGAAGCAACTGAAAATCTGTTTTAAATTAATTGACATTTAATTATGAGTTTGACTATGGGTGTTTGTTAGCAATGTTAGCAAAGATTCTCCAGTTGTAAACTAGAGAAGCACAGTTTAGGTATTAAACATGTCTCAGGCTAATGGATATCTAGGGTAAATGTGAAGTTTTGTTAATGATTAATCGTTACTGTAACCTTTTATCTATACACTTCAGTTTAGGTTTGTTCTTTTTCAAATATGAAGAAATAAAACCTACCTTTTTAGAAATATGTTAAATCACATTGTGCAATTAGTCACTGTTATAAACTACAGGGTCTTCTTATAATAATTATTTTTATAAACTTTATTAAAGTGGTTTGATTTATTTAGGCCATCCGCTGCTTCCTGATTTCTTCTTGGAAGCAGAGCCAGATAAACTTGAGAAGATTATGGAGGATCATGGTGAGCACTGCTTTAATTGTTTAATTAGGAAGGAATAAGAAAGGAATTAATTAAACATCAGCTGCTGATGATTTTCTAAAATATGAAAACAATCTCTTGATTAATTGGTTGATTACTGCTTGCCAAGGTAAATTATCAGAGTTATTGGAGTGAGCCCTGATAGTGTGTGTGTGTGTGTGTGTGTGTGTGTGTGTACAGGGAATATGCCATAGAAAGCATTACCTCCCACAGTGGACAGCACAGTGTGTAGTGATGACTAGATTTGTTTATACCAACAACCACGTCCACTTCCATGGGACACGATGCTCGTCCTGCATTTATCATGTCATGGGATTATTTCATGAATATAAAATTTTATCAGGGTTTTAAATGATGTGATCAGGTGACCTGCTTTTACACAGCTTCTGTTTGTTTCAGGTGCCACTCCTGCTTTCAAAAGTAAAAATTCCAGTGCAGATGCAGCCTTCAGTGGACCCATTGGTGAAACATTCAACACCATGAAGGGATCTCTCAATGCTGAGCTGGTCAAAACCACGCAGGGAGTTTACCAATTTGACTTGTCCGGTGTGTTATTATCATCCCTGTATCATCTAAACTAACCCTTCTCTAAGACCCTGTGCATTTTGAAGAAAGCAGTAAAGTGAAAGTTGTTGTTTTTGTGTATGTGTGTGTGTGTGTGCGCGTGTGTGTTTTTCAGGGGAGCATCCTGGCGTTTGGTACATTGATCTGAAGAACGGTTCAGGCAGTATGGGCTCTGGAGAGCCACCCTCTAAAGCTGATGTCCTAATGAACCTGGACAGTGACACATTTATCAAGATGTTTACAGGTGAGAGAAGTCAGTCAGTATACAGTATTTTGTCCTTATAAAACTCATACTTTTTAAGATGTTATTGATGAGAAGACAAACACTAACTGCAGTATGAATGGAATTTCTCAGAACACTATTCATGGCACCTGTTTACGGATCAAATCCCACCCCTCAAATAAAAAGAGCCAATCAGCTCTCAGGGAAAGCCCCCTTCTTTGATCTTTACGTAAATTATTAAAACAAACTTATCAATTAGTTCATACTCAGGAACTGTTATGAACCTTTGTTCCAGGGTCAGTGTGCACCAAAAGCTTAAACTTCATAAAAATCTGATCTCATTACTCTATCCTGTTTTGTGTCTTATTCTAAACCACATAAACTAAGTTTTGCTTATGTATGAAAAATATTGATTTAGTAAGAATTAGTAACAAATCATCCATACAGAGTCTGTACAATTAATGTTTAGTTTATGGATTTATTATACTGCAGGAAAAAAAAAAAAAAAAAGTGTTCAGTTCCCGTTTCAATTGGTGCTGAAAATTGTATAACAGCTTTATAGCTGTATATAGTCGTTGTCAGGCAAAACAACTTTTATATATATATATATATATATATATATATATATATATATATATATATATATATATATATATATATATATATATATATATAATGTTAATATGCCAATTGTTTTTTTGTTTCTAAATTCCATAAGTGGAAATAGAAATAGAAATATTACTCTGAATATAGTCTTTCTGCATTGATTTCTGATAAACATTAAAATGGTTTGTCCTTTTTCTGTAAAATAAAATAGCCTCTTTGTAAGTAGAAAGTTTTTAGTCTGGAAATAAATATATTTTTAATTGTACAAAGCTTGACAATGACATTGTTGTCAATCATACATTGTTAACTATTGGATATTGTTTTTTAATCCAATGTCTGCAGGTAGCTTAAAGCCAACAATGGCTTTCATGTCCGGCAAGTTGAAGATCAAGGGGGATATGGCGCTGGCCTTAAAACTGGAGAAGCTGATGGCCATGATGAACAAGTCCAAGCTTTAACCAGAACCATCTGTAACAGACTCTGTTAATGCCTTCGGTTTTGTTCAATTAAACCATTCCAATGCAGACATTTTCATGTATAATACTGTAAAGTATACATAAAGTGGTGGCTGATATTTTAAACGCCATACTGATGTCATTTTTGTTTAAACAGAAGATTGTCATAAACCATTCTAAACAAGTCCATGTTATAATATGCTAGGCTATGTTAAGTAATACCTACATCATATGCACACAGAAACCACTTTTTATCTGAACTAATTAAACCCGAAACATCTGACGATACCAGTTCACTAAAACAAAACAAACATGTTGTCTATCAAGGGCATTCATCACTAATATCTGCTGTCATATAGTGAGAGAATTGCACTACTCGGTGCATCCGATACTTTCTAATTATTCTTGTTAATATAATTGTTCAGATTTGCCTTAATGTTGTAATAAACATTTTTGGAACACAAAGTTTAGACTAGGTTGGACTCATTTTCTCTCTCTGTCTGTGTGTGTGTGTGTGTGTGGAAGTTATCAAACTGTGATCATTAAAAAGGCGCACAAGTGTAATAAGTAAGTAATGGCAAATTAATTACAAAACTACAATTTAAAACTATAAATTTAACACTAAACACATTTACCATCACAGCAGACACATCAACAAAACATTTACCTCAAGAGTCAGTTCACAGTAGCAGTAATGATAGCACCTTTACTGCTTGAAACATGTTTACTGTAGAAACATTGGAATATACATGTGGGTTTAGTTTGGTTATTTACTTTCTAAACTTAAATAAATATTCTATACAAAAAGTTAATTATTGTTATTAATTAGAGTTTTTTGCCGTGTAGCTCCATTCACCCCCATTCATTGAGGGCTCACTGGCGGGCACCCTCAAGCGGTTAACTGTAGCCGGTGCCTTTACGAAGCGCGTCTCGGCAGACCACCGGATATAGTGAGAGTTCTAGCTGATAAATATCTCTGAGCTAAAGAACGAAATAACTCATACCCTCACACACAGAGGAGGGTGTCACAACCCGATCTGTGCCCCCTGCCCGATTTGTGCTGCGCATGCGCACTGCAAACTGAGCAGGGGGCACAGATCGGGTAGCTTGATCGGCGCTGTGAGATCGCAGATCAAGCTTAACTTCCGTTTTCTGAATTCTAGATAGACTGCTAAGTGTTTAAACTAATTACAATTAAAAAAATATCGTTTAACATATACCAAGTCTGTAAACTACTTCACATTTTATTAGTTTATCTTTCTGTAATCTAGATAGACTGGGAGATAAATTACAAACAAATTACAAACATCAACCAGAAAATAATTTATAATTATTAATAATTGATCATTTTCTTTGTTCTTGAGCAGTTGATATATAAACTGTGCATTTTACACTTTGTCAATTTAGTATTAACATGTGTATAAGACATTTTAGAAATGTAATTAGTTTACCATTATAGCAAACCTGTTTGGGTTATACCCATCTTATGGAGGTGGTCTTTGACCAGTTGTAGTTTTCTCAAGCTAACAAAGAATTTATATATAAAGAAAACATAATTTTATTCTTAAAATACACAGCAAATTATTACAAATAACAGCTGCCTGGACCTGTTTTTTCATGTGTCAAACAACTAACACCAGTTAATCCCTCACTGAAATTCTGCATGGTACATTTTATCAGCAAGCTCATAAATTTGGTAAAACTCTGTGATTCATGTTTAGAAATGGGAACTGAAGAGTAACTGTTTATTTTACCTTAAGTGTATTGACAAATATCTTTCAATTATGATTACTTATCTTAGTATCTGTATTTACACAATCATTGTGTGAAACCTTGTATTCTATATGCATAACCAATACTCACATTGTATTTGATCATTTGTATTACTCACAGTGTATTTTACACGCATTTATATAGAAGATTAACCAATACTCACAATATATATTATTTACACATATAGATAAACATTGTTTGATCAGGCATGTGACTAACACATCTATTATGACAAATTAACCCACATGATACATAAGGCATTTACTAACACATAGGATTTAGTATATGGCGGACTAACCACGCGTTATTAACACATTAACATATAACATATGAAATTTATTCTTGAAGCATTCGTTCACTGCATGACCCTAATTAATGGCCATCAATCATTGACTGGTACACTCTGTATGAACTCGACTGATACACTGTATGAACTAAATTGATACAGAGGAGGCTCTTAGACAAAGCGACCTTCTCTGTGTGTGGGTGCCTCCCTGAAACCTGCAGCTGCCTCAAAGCGGGGGGTGACGCACACTCACACAGATAATGCCACAATGGTCAATTCTGGAAGAACACAGTCAAGGCCAAACACTAGTGGTCCGGTCAGACCTGTGAAACGGATTACTAACACGTGAAATTACGCATGCTAACATGAGATGATTTTAGCAACGCCTCATCAGCAGGTTTCACGTCATTTGGGGTATAAAACATGGAGTCAGATCAGAGGGGGGTCAGAACTTATGCTGGGACGGCTGTTAGACGGTCTTTCATGTGTGGGTTCTCCTGAATATTCAGTACTTTGTAATAAATACTTGGTTTGCTTTCAACTTCACTCCACTGTCTGACTCTCTCTATCAAACGAACACGCAGGGGAGTTGTACCCCGGTCGAGAGGTGGGTGTTGACCCACCTTTCATTTTCTTTTCTACAACAGAACCAAATACCATGTCTCTAAATGTGGTCCTGAATCAATATGCTACTTAACCATTAAAAATGAGTTACAACACATTCATCAAAATATCAGTTTATTTTACTCTCAGAGAAAGTTTTTTTATTATTATTCTCAGAGAAAGCTTTTTTATTATTATTCTCAGAGAAAGCTTTTTTATTATTATTACTCTCAGAGAAAGCATGAGAGCACACGCCCACCCTCCTCCACCAACACACACAGAGTTTCCTTGCCCATTCCTTTGTTGCAAGAGGGCATGAATGCTTAATTTAATGAAAATGTACTCTTCACAGCTCTGTAAAACTTAAAATCCGTAATTTTGACACCGAGGTGTACAAACGGTTTGCGACAGTGTGGGCGGAAGTACACCTTGGCATTGCCTCTTCCCCCATTGCTTTAGGACCCTGCAGATTCAGGACCGCAGTTCTAGGAACCTATGTTTTCTCCAGAGCCGTAGAAAGAGTCTCTCTAAATGAAAGAGAAAATGTCTCTCTACGGCTCTGGTTTTCTCGACACTGCCACCATTTAAAGGGAACAATAGTTATGCCTCGTTTTAAATGGGTGTCTGTTTACAATTTTTTATTTAAGAACTGGAAATCATAAATCATAATTATAATTGAGAATTGCTCATATATTTGATTTTTTTTTTCAATATCGCCCAGCTCTAATAGACACTAGAGTAGTTCCAAAAAGATTAAAATCTTTTGAAAAGTAGTTTGAATCCATTTCAGATACCAAAGTTACATAGCCCCAAGTCTTACTTGTGTCTCTAATATGTGGTTGGGAGTTCTAAGACAAATTTTAAGACAAAGTAATATTTGGGTAAAATAAACATTAAAAAGTGTAAGTAGTTAGCTGAATTGGTAATGTTTGAGTGAAATAAGCCTTTAAATCTGTAGTTAAACGTGGTGATTTTATATTAAGGAGTAGTAGGTTATTCGATTCGCTAGGTGGCAGTGTCGCAAAAACATAGGGTCCTAGTACTGCGTGCTAAAACTTGGGGGGTGGGGTCACACACACACTCTTTTACACACTCTTTCAAACACACACACAGCTGTTTTAATCTTTTCTCCTCATAACGTTGGACTAAATAGTTGCTATAGTGCAGAAATGCTGCAGAACACAGGGTGAGTATGTTTATGGAGCTATGCTAAGCTAACCCTGCTCTGTGTTTTTGCTGTTTTTGTATGACATTCTGAAGCTAATGCAGCAGAAATAAGCAGTAAATATTCAGCTTTTGTACTTTTTACAGTTTAAATACTTAATAATAATACCTAATAATAAGTATTTACAGCAACATAAAATCCTCTACATGTTGTTTATGCATCGTTTAAAGTTTACACAGAGCTGGAATATGAAACACATATAATCATATATTATAACCATATATATAATTATTCTTATTTAATATACTAGATATAATGTAGTGAACTTTTATTAATAATGCGAAGGAATGAACTAACTCTAACTAAACCCTAGGACCTTTCCCCTACATTACAGCTGCTGGTCATCTGACCTGTTCTCACTATAGCTGCCAGCATTTCACTATACAATATAAACACCACTCAAATCACATACAATATCAGTTAAAAGTTTGGACACAATTCAAAAGTATTTCAAAGTATTTCTTTACTTGTAAATTTGACATTGATAACTATATTAAAGCTCTACAGGAACATATACAGAATTACTCTGCAAACAAAATGTATTAAACAAACCAGAATCTGTTTTCTACTTTAGATTCTTCTAAATATCAGATTTTTTTTGAGGACAGGGCTGCGACTGGTATTTTAATCTCAGTATCTTCATGTGGGAGAGTCACCTGGAATAGTTTTTCTTCATGCTGTGAAGCTCCAGCTCATCCCAATTAAATCACCATCTCAGGTTATCAGCTTTAGATCAGGGGATTAATGTGGAGTAAAACACTTTTTACGGTTTACTGCCTAATTCCATACATGTCCCTTAATATTTTTATGCCTTTAATATAATCTATTATTTGAAAAATAATGTGCTTTGAGAGGCTGGTCAAGAGGCACATTAAATACAAGCTCCACTCCTCAGTCCTCAATGGACCCACTGCAGTTTTCCTCATTACCCTCATCAGCCTCTACTTCCTGCGGAGACTGAGAAAAGCACATCCTCACCATGTTCTACAGAGGGACTGTAGAAAGCATCTACAGGACTGAGCGTCTGGATTGGGAACTGCAACACTTCAGACCGCGAGACCCTACAGCGGATAGTGAGGACAGCCGAGAAGATCATCGGAGTCTCTCACCCCTCCATCTCAGAGATCTACCCTACACGCTGCATCCGCAAAGTCACCAGCATTTTTTAAGCCTTATTCAAGTTTGCACCCATCATCTTTTTGTCATTTTTAACTGCAAACAGGCTGGTTTATATATGGACGCACAATGTGGGAATTCTGGGCAGATATCAAAATCCGATATTCCAGAAACGAATGTAACACTTATTTGCCTTACATTTCAGCTTTTAACCAACTGTATGCAAACAGTAAAATGAAAGGTGTCTACTGAATTTGTTTTAGCTTTTCTTGATTTTACAGACTGCTTGACCTTTTTACAGCTTTAAACCCTCTTTTTTTCTGGCATACAATAAATACATCAGCAAATATTGGTTTGAAATATCTAGACATCAATTTCGATTCCAGTGATTATTAAAAAAGCAATTATCAGCTGGTACCGATATAATTCCAATATCATTATGCATCCCTAGTTTTATAATCTATGTTTCACGGTGCTGTACTTTAAGTCTAATATGCAGTGGTCCCTAAAGGTTTCTGAACCCTTCAGAAATGTCTATATTTCTGTACAGATTTAGGTCTAAAATAAACAGGAAGGACCAAATCAAACATATAGTAAACTATCAGAATTTAATATTTTATATTAGATTGTCAGCATCTTCTGTTTACTACAGAAAGCTGGCCGGACGCACTCTATTCATCACGGGTGCCAGTCGAGGAATCGGCAAGGCCATCGCTCTCAAAGCTGCCCGAGACGGTGCCAATGTGGTCATAGCGGCCAAAACTGCAGAAGCTCACCCCAAGCTGCCGGGCACGATCTACACAGCTGCTGAAGAAAGTAAGACTGTTGTGATTTCATAATCAATCAGGTATATCAGTATATCATGATACATTAGATACGAGAGTTTCTATTGGTAAGCAGAAGTGTTGTTTTTGGATTTATATTAAAAAACACATTCTCTTGTTTCTGTGGAGCACTATTGCTAATAGAACAGGGTTCTCTGGAGCAGATAACCTTAAACCAGGGTACTAAGGGGTATTAAGCATTGAGCTATGGAGCAGCAAAACTGGTATAGAATTATTGTGATCCGTCCAGTACGTGTTGATTTAGTGATGAGATAAGCGTAGTGATCATCCAACATCCTGACTTCACAGCGATCCTTTAAAATAGAGTAGGAAGCTTTCCCTGGACATTAAGTGCCAATTACCCCACTTGATTTAGTAAGGAATGAGCAGCATAAATAATGACCCCAAACACACATCCAAGAGGACAACTGCCTTGCAGATAAAGCAAAAGGTAAAGGTAATTGTAACGCTGTGTGAAGGACGGGACGAGGAGAGCGGACGCTTATGCAAGTATCATTTATTATAGAACAGAAAACAAAACATAAATCAAACAGAAACTCAGAAACAGGAGACTAACTAACAGGCAGGATTTAACACAGCCGTGACAGACGTATACACGCACAAGAACCGACCAAAACACTAATGACAGAGACGCTTAAATACACACACAAGGCGGGAAAGAGAACAGGTAACACCTGGGGACTGACTAATGAGGGGCGGAGCTACAAATGGACACAGGTGAGTGGAAAAACACAGGGGCACGGGTAACGTGGGACAACACAGGCACGAGGACAGACAGGAAACAGGGCCAGGCGTGACAGAAACCTCCCCCTAAACGCGCAGCTCCCGAGGCGCGTAAAAACAAACCCCGGGGGCTGGCGGCAGGGAGAGGCCGGGGAAAACAGGAGACCGAACGGGAGACTGGACAGGGAACTGGACAGGTGACGGAGACTGGACGGGGAACTGGACAGGAGACAGAGACTGGACGGGGAACTGGACAGGAGACAGAGACTGGACGGGGAACTGGACAGGAGACGGAGACTGGACGGGGAACTGGACAGGAGACGGAGACTGGACGGGGAACTGGACAGGAGACGGAGACTGGACGGGGAACTGGACAGGAGACAGAGACTGGACGGGGAACTGGACAGGAGACTGAGACTGGACGGGGAACTGGACAGGAGACTGAGACTGGACGGGGAACTGGACAGGAGACTGAGACTGGACGGGACCGGACATGGGAACAGGGATGAGAACATTGACGGGGACGGACACAAACACGGTGACTGGGACAGGAACAGTTAAACCACAGGGGACAGGAACAGGAACGAACACAGATATGGGGACCAGGACAGGGAGAGACAAGGGAACAAAAAACATAGGTGGGTGCCCAGGACTGGAAAAAGTCTGTGGGGATAGCCTGGGCACATAACTGGGGGCAAAGTCAGGAGGCCTAGGAGCAGGCCTGGAAATACGGGGCCTGGGCCCAAACATAGTTCTGGGAGCTGCAGGTGCTTGGGCAGGAGCCGGAGCAGCTGGGACTGCTGGTGCTTGAGCTGGTGCTGGCGGCGCGGCGACTCTGGCAGCGGGAGCTGGCGCTGGCGGCGCGGCGACTCTGGCTGCGGGAGCTGGCGCTGGCGGCGCGGCGACTTGGGCAGCTGGCACCGGTACGGAGACTTGGGCAGCTGGCACCGGTACGGAGACTTGGGCAGCTGGCACCGGTACGGAGACTTGGGCAGCTGGCACCGGTACGGAGACTTGGGCAGCTGGCACCGGTACGGAGACTTGGGCAGCTGGCACCGGTACGGAGACTTGGGCAGCTGGCACCGGTACGGAGACTGGAACAGCTGGAGCAGACACTGAGACTTGAGCATATTCAGCAGACACGGAGGCTTGAGCAGCTTCAGCAGACACGGAGGCTGGAGCAGCACGCACAGCAGCATATGCAGAGTCTAGAGCGGCAGGAGTTCGGGGGCGTGGCTCAGCAGCCGAAGATGCCTCGTAGGTGGGCGTGTCCGCCGAGTGAGTTTCGGAGCTGTGCGTGTGGAGATCCAGCGCTGCTGCTGTGAGGCCTAGAGCCGCGGGTGAAACAAAAACCCGGACTGGATTATTACTCCTGGAGAGCGGCTCGTCCACCGCAGCAGTCCCAGAGCGTGGCGTCTCATTCGCGGGCTTCACGGAGTGCGCCGTTTCAGCCGCGAGAGTCGAGGAGCGCGGATGAGCCACGGGAGTCACGGAGTGTGGCGTCCCATCCACGGGCCTCACGGAGCGCGGCGTCTCGGCCGCGGGCTTCACGCGAGCTGGCGTGGAAACAAGAGGCGGCCAGCAAACAGGTGCGGGATCAGGCAGCGGAAGGCGGGTTGGTGCGGAGAAAGGCTCCTCGTCCTCGGAGCTGCTGGGAGCACAGCCAAGAAAGTCCCACGGCTCCCGGGTAGCCCGGCCTCCTCTGTAAAGAGAACCGAGGCTAACCGCACCAACCCGTATTGCCCCCCCAAAATTTTCTCCGCTCCGAAAATCCTCCACAGGTGAGAGGGAGCGCTGAGAGCGCCGCCGCCCACTTTTTCTCCTCCGGCGCCGGGAAGTGGAGGAGTTTTCAGCCGCATACTCCTCCTGAACGCTGCGAGAGAAGGGAGTGGGTCGGATAGCCAGCCTGGATCCGTAAAACGGATTACTTGCAGCGTCCATGGTTTTAGGTCGGTTCTTCTGTAACGCTGTGTGAAGGACGGGACGAGGAGAGCGGACGCTTATGCAAGTATCATTTATTATAGAACAGAAAACAAAACATAAATCAAACAGAAACTCAGAAACAGGAGACTAACTAACAGGCAGGATTTAACACAGCCGTGACAGACGTATACACGCACAAGAACCGACCAAAACACTAATGACAGAGACGCTTAAATACACACACAAGGCGGGAAAGAGAACAGGTAACACCTGGGGACTGACTAATGAGGGGCGGAGCTACAAATGGACACAGGTGAGTGGAAAAACACAGGGGCACGGGTAACGTGGGACAACACAGGCACGAGGACAGACAGGAAACAGGGCTAGGCGTGACAGTAATCGACAAGTGTTTCCCCAGACATGAACCCAACTAAGCACCTGTGGGGCATTCTCAAGGTGGAAGCATATCTTTATTGCTGTCCCATGAAAAGATATAAAATATGCTCTCTTTTGTAAGATACTTTATGTCCTGTAGCTTTACGTTATGATTCTCTCCACTGTGCCAAATGTGAGATATAATTTGAATGATGGTTTATAACAGGGCTCTGTGTAGAGTAACAAGGGCGCATAGTGTGAGTTACTGTGTTCAGAGAAAGTGTCTGGAGCTGTTGTGTGTCTGTGTTGCAGTTGAAGCTGCAGGCGGGAAGGCTTTGGCGTGTATTGTGGATGTCCGTGAGGAGAAGCAGATCAGTGATGCTGTGGAAAGTGCGGTACAGAAATTTGGAGGTGAGTCACAGAATGTAATAAGCAGTAAGTGCAGAAGAATTAACCTCTTCATTTGTAAATGTAATTATGTGTTTATGACCACAGGAATCGACATTTTGGTGAACAATGCCAGTGCAATCAGACTAACAGGCACTCTGGAAACGCCCATGAAGAAAGTGGACCTTTTGCTGGGAATCAACCTCAGAGGAACATACCTGACGTGAGTATGGCTGTCATATATCTTTTATATCTTTTATAGTGACAAAACTCAGAGGGGCCATGGAATGCATGTAAGATTTAAAATATAGGTTATATTTTTGTCCAGAATAAACTGATTTTATTGTTTTCTTATGAATAAGGTCAAAATTGTGCATCCCACACCTCCTGAAGAGTAAGAACCCTCACATCCTCAACCTCAGCCCACCCCTGAATCTCAACCCCATCTGGTTTAAGAACCACACAGGTCAGTGTGTAGAGGCCTGCAACTATTTTAAATGATTTATAATTACCAATTATAAAAAAACAATTATAAACACTTTTTTAATGTAGTGAATGTAGTGTTTTATGATTAATGATTTTTATTTTATTTCTGGTATTACATGCTATGATTATCAATTGCATTTGTATGTTACTTTTATTATTAATGATTTATTTTAATGCTTCATAGCTGCAACTTTTTTTGCTTTTTGTTACAGTTTTAAATCTCAGTTCTATTTTTTGATGATTATCATTTGTTTTATTCTATTGTCTCATTTCCTACTTTCATTATTGTGGTGGTCCTAAATTATGTTGATGTTTCCAGGTTTTATGCATAATTTTGTTTGTGGGTACACTGTCTACCCTTTTTTTTAAACCACCATTTTCAGCGCACACTATGGGAAAATATGGCATGTCTATGTGCGTCCTTGGAATGTCTGAGGAATTCAGAGGCTCCATTGCTGTTAATGCCTTATGGCCCAGAACAGGTGAGTTCTACTGTATACTTTTAGGGATTCTAAGGTTTAAATTATTTTTAGGTTCTACTAACATAAAAGAAACAAAATACAATTATCAGCACAACTGATCACACTTGGTGTCAGTTTAATAATTTTATTACCTCTTTCCTAAAAACTGGCTAAAAGATATGAGCTCTGTGGGGCTAGAATAGAAATGTTGACTGAATAAATTAGCTAAACTAATTAAATTAATTAAATTAAATTACTAAACGACTGCCTGTTCTGCAAAAAAATTCACTCTCATATAAGCACCACTAGGGTTTATTTAGGTATATTTTAGGTACATTAACATAGCACTGATGGTGGTTTGTTGGTGTGTCTGTTGGGATATTAAATTTGTTTAGTGTTCAAAAATATTTTTTAATTGTAGTTTTTAATTGCAGACAGATGAACAGAGATACTTTATTGATCCCAAAGGAAATGTATTTTGGTATTTTCGGTTTACCCTAATACTTTAACTTCTGTAATCACCTGTATACACTATAAATCACTGACAAATAATGATACCTTAACTGCTGTTATTGATAATGCTGTGTTTTTTCTTGTTTTATTAAGCTATTCAGACAGCTGCTTTGGACATGCTGGGTGGTGCTGGAATATCAAATCAGTGCAGAAAAGTAGATATCGTAGCTGATGCCGCCTACGCCATCCTCACCAAACCCGTCAACTTTACAGGACAGTTTGTTATTGATGATGAGCTCCTCGCGAAGGAGGGTGTTACAGACTTTGAGCCTTATGCAGTCGTTCCAGGTAAGATGTTTAAAGGTAAAACTGGTGATGTAGACCTGTCCCCAATTTAACCATAAATACCTGCCCACAAAAAGCTAGAATAGACAAAGGAAACAGGAAACACAGGGCTATAAATACAGACACAAGGTGGGAAAGGAAACTGGGAACACCTGTGCAAAGGTAATGTGGAGGCAGAGCTACAAATTAAACAGGGCAAGGATATGACAAAGCTTTTTACTCAAGTAAAATCTGCTATACAGGAGCCTATACTGGAAACTACTCTTTTTCTAAAGCCATAATGACTATAATGATCTATTAAAATGTTAATGTTGATAATATAACTTGGGATACACTAGGCTGTTCCCTGGTTCAGCTGAATATATGCCTATTCTGTGGTAAATAAATCTGTTCAGACCTCTGTACGTTTTATTCTTTGTACATTTACACATCACTAGATCCTCTAAATCACGAGATCGTTTAAGGGTCATAATAAGAGAAATGCTAACTTTAGGCTAATGCTACAGCGGAGTGAACTGACCTCCCGGCGCCGCTTTAGAGATTAGCAGGGGACAGTTTTCAGCGCAACACCAGAGAACTCCAGCTGTAAGTTAGGAGCATTTTACACACAGCTGAGCCTAATAATGAACTAACTGCCCTTACTGAGGAGAGCTGAGAGTGTCAGCATAAAATCACTAAAACAGGACAGTGATACTCCAGAACCAGCTTTTACACGTTTTAACATTTACTGTCTTTATTGTGCAGTGAAATAAATGGGTGTTTCTGGATCGTTGTCACCTCAGTGAGGGCAGGTAGTTAGTTGATTAGTTAGTTGATTATTTGGGTCAGGTGTTGTAATTAGTATAAACTAATGACCGTAATTAAATACTAAACACTTCGGGGAAGCGCTGCTGAACTTTCTCTTATTATCTGCCTTTTAAAGCTCTAACACAGACTACACTGCTCAACATTACACTGCTCGACATTACTGAAAGTAATGAAAGTACTGCTTTAATGATCCTCTGTGAAGAAGCATAATAATCCAAAATGCTTTCTAATGGGAGTTCACTGGTGTTGCGCAGAATCCAATCCGGGTTATTTCCAGCCGTGGTGCTGTGACGTCAGTTAAGCATTAGCTTAAAGTTAGCATTTTTCTGATTACTCCCCTTAAACGATCTCGAAATTCAGAGGATCCAGTGATATTTAGAAGGTAAATGTACACAGAATAAAACATACAGGGTTCTGAACATATTTATTTACCACAGAATGTGACAGAGGCCAGTTTTTGAAAAGCCCATTCAAATCCCGTATTGACTTGGACGGCTTAGGCACGGAACCCCAAAGGAGCCCCAAATATGGGCATAAACAACATGGTGCCGACTACAAAATAACGACACGACTTCAGTGGTCTATTTTAGTAGAATGTAAATATATTAAAGAAGCTTAGTTGGAATATTTTGGTTAAGTATTTGTACTTTCTTACTTGTTCATCTAGTAAGTTTATCACTGTGGTTTGTTTTTTTTAGGGAATCCGCTGCTTCCTGACTTATTTTTGGATGCAAAGTCAGATCAACAGGAGATTATAACAGATGATGGTGAGAACTGAGGTTTAATAACCACTTCTTACACAGACATGCCAAAAGTCATGGGACAACAATATGTAACTTGATTGTGAAATGTTACCTCAGAGCACAGCTTGGGAATGCCTATACCTAAATTGTAAGGTGTTATCTTGTGAACCTGACCACTGGCCAGTGTCTAGGCTATGGCTAGTTTTGTGGCTGTGTATTTAACAGTCCTCAACTAACAGTGTCTTTGTGTGTGTGTGTGTGTGTGTGTGTGTGTGTGTATTAGGAATAGCATCATCTGTCTAGAATTGTTTATAAAACAGCAGCTTTGGTAGAATTTGGCAGATCACATCCACATTTACTTTCATGAGACACCGCAAAACCTTGGAACGCAATGCTCATTCTGTGTTTGGCATGTCATTGAATTACATTTATGGATTGCCTATTTGAAACCTTCATTTCAAAATGTAATTTATTACTAATCACAGTTTTTTCTTTAACACAATATTTATGTTATATAACATAAAAACCTGCTTTTACACAGCGTCTGTTTGTTTCAGGCACCACTCCTGCATTCGAAAGTAAAAATTCCAGTGCAGATGCAGCCTTCAGTGGACCCATTGGTGAAACATTCAACACCATGAAGGGATCTCTCAACGCTGAGCTGGTCAAAACCACGCAGGGAGTTTACCAGTTTGACCTGTCCGGTGTGTTCTGGTCATCCCTGTATCATCTAAACTAACCCTTCTCTAAGACCCCGTGCATTTTGAAAAAAGCAGTGAAGTGAAAGTTTGTCTTGTGTGTGTGTGTGTGCGCGTGTGTGTGTTTCAGGGGAGCATCCTGGAGTTTGGTACCTTGACCTGAAAAACGGTTCAGGCAGTATGGGTTCTGGAGAGCCACCCTCTAAAGCCGATGTCCTAATGAACCTGGACAGTGACACATTTATCAAGATGTTTAAGGGTAAGAGAAGTCAGTCAGTATACAGTATTTTGTTCATAAATTTAAAATTGATAATATCAACAATGTTTGTAATAAGGAGCCCAGCTACTGACTGCAGTATGAATAGAATTTCTTAGAACGCTTTTTATTTCCAAATTCCCATGTCCATTGACTTCCTTTGCAAGTTGAGAGGCTTTTGGCTGTAAATAGATTTTTAGTCTAGAACTAAAACCTTGATCATGTTGTGAGTCATACATTTATTAACGGGTGTCTTTAATCCAGCAACATTAGCACTATATGGCTGCACTGTTACTAAGGAGGGAATAAATTATATGAGCAGATTATTTAATGGGACGCACAATCACAATATAATTATGTAGTAATATTTTTGTAATAAATGGACTAATTGATCTAATGTTGACTGTCTGCAGGGAGCTTAAAGCCAACCATGGCCTTCATGTCTGGCAAGTTGAAGATCAAGGGGGACATGGCGCTGGCCATAAAACTGGAGAAGCTGATGGCCAAGATGAACAAGTCCAAGCTGTAACCAGAACCATTCTGTCGTCTGTGTTAAATAGTGCACATATTTCAACAGTGTCTCTAAAAAAAATTCTCAATTACTTTTTTTTTTTCATTAAACTATAAGCTCCAGTATGCAGATATTTCTATATTTATTATTCCAATATATACACCGGAAAGATATATCTATAGTCAATGATGTTTTGACACTGTATACTCACAACTGCTGACATTTTTGTTTAAACAGAGTAGATTTTTCACCTTTCAGTGTTATCTTTAAGTGTGCAGTTAACATACTTAATGGAAAAACATCTAAATAAGTATATTTTACAATATGATTGGTCTTGTTAAATAATATCCTCCGAATATTCATACAGAAACAGCTGGTGATCTGAACTCATTGAACCTGAGACATCTGACACCACCAGTTATGTCAAACAAATGCTTTTGTCTATCCAGAAACTGTCTACTGTCATAAAGTAAAAACTGCACTAATTTCGTATTTGTTGCATCCAGTAATGTTCTTGTTTCTTATCATTATTGTTAATATGTAAATTGTTCAGATTTGCCTGGTTGTTATAATAAACATTTTTGGAACACAATGAAATTCAGACTTATTCTCAGTGTTTTTACAAATCACTTAAAAAAAAAATAACAGGAATGAAACTTGGTGAGTCATGGAGTGACATCGGGGAATATACTAGCAAACATATAGCTAATATATGTAGCTAACTGTCAGGGTCAGACAGGAACCAAACATCCGTGTTTCACGTCCTGTCCCGGGTTTTTAATTTTTTTTTCATTGGACCATTAAATTTACAGGCACTGCACACGGTGCTGCGTGTGACATAAGGCAGTAAGTTTGGAAGGCAGTAGGTAGAGACGGAAACGGAATAAATTTAACCCCTCTAGAGAAACGATCTACAACAGTGAGTACAGTAGTAAATAGATCAGATACAGGCAGATCAGTAACAAAATCAACCGCAATATGCGACCAGGGACGCTCAGGTACAGGGAGAGGAAATAGCTTACATTGCGCACAGACAGAGCAGGAGGTGACAAAAGAATGCACATCAGCATGCATAGAATCCCACCATTAGCGGGCAGAAAGAAGCTGTAAAGTGCGTGTGACACCTGGATGACCGGAGGTTAGAGCAGAATGAGCCCAGGTTATTACGGGTACGGATGTTTTATCCTGAGGACAATCCTCAGAATTGGGTTGATAAGCGTTACATTGGCGAATTTGATCATCTAACTCCCATTGAATGGCTGCGATCTGAACTGAGGGAGGAAGAATGCGTTCAGTCTCCTGAGGCTGGGATGTGCTGTCCACAGTGCTGTAAACCCTGGACAGCGCATCAGCTTTAGTATTACGATTTCCAGGACGAAATGAGATCGAGAAGTTAAAATGCGAGAAAAAGAGAGACCAACGGGCCTGTCGAGGTCGTTTGGCAGTGCGGAGGTATTCCAAATTCTTGTGATCAGTATACACAGTGAACGGATGGGCGGACCCCTCCAGCCAGTGACGCTATTCTTCTAGGTCTAACTTAACTGCAAGAAGTTTCCTATCCCCTATCCCATAGTTACGCTCCGCAGGGGAAAGCTTGCATGAGAAGAAGGCAATGGGAAACAATTTGGGTGGCGACCCACTACACTGAGAGACACCCACGCCGACTCACGATTCAGAAGCGTCGACTTCCACTACGAAGGGAAACTCGGGATTAGGGTGCCTAAGAATAGGGGCTGAAGTGAACGCTGCTTTCAGTTCACAGAAAGAGCGCTCAGCTTCGGAAGACCATTTCAGAACTTTAGTAGCTCCTTTAGTGAGAGCAGTAAGGGGCACAGCAATAGTACTGAAATTACGGAAGCCGAGGAATCGCTGAAGCTCCTTAATAGTTTGGAGTACTGGCCAGCTAGTAACGGCTGTTACCTTATCATCGTCCATAAGGACGCCGTGGGAACTGATAACGTAGCCGAGAAATGGGACTCTCTTTGTATGGAACTCACATTTCTCGGCTTTGGCAAAGAGACTATGTTCTCTCAGGCATCGGAGAACTTGGCGGACTTGCTGAATGTGCGTAGGCAGATCGGGGAGTAAATCAAAATATTATCTATAAAAAATTACGATGAAGTGGCCAATCAAATCACGGAAGATGTCGTTCATGAATGATTGAAAAACGGCTGGGTCATTAGCTAGACGCCGTTTTCCATTCATCACCCTCTCGGAAGCGGATGAGATTGTAGGCACTGCGGAGATCGAGCTTAGTAAAATAGCGTGCGTTACGCAATTGTTCCAGGGCAGACGGAGTGAGAGGAAGCGGGTACGCATTCAGACCTTGATAATCGATGCAGGGTCTCAAACCCCCATCCTTCTTCTTTACAAAAAAGAAACCGGAACCTACAGGGGATTTGGATGGGCGAATGAAACCCTGCGCGAGAGCCTCACTAACATACTCCTCCATAGCCTTCTCCTTGTCATGAGTGAGTGGGTACACACAAGCTTTAGGCAGTACTGAACCTTCCACTAAATCAATGGAGCAATTGTAGGGGCGATGCGGAGGTAACTAACATATACCAGGTTGTTGTTAAGGTGTTGCTAACTGGTTGCTAGGCAGTTGCTATCATTTCTAAAGTGGTTGCTAGGCAGTTGCTAACATATTTCACATGGTTTCTAAGTGGTGGCTAGGCAGTTGCTATTATTTCTAAAGTGGTTGCTAAGTGGTTTCTAGGCAATTGCTAACATTTTCCAGGTGGTTGCTAAGTTCTATCATTTCTGAAGTGGTTGATGAGCTGTTGCTAGGCAGTTACTAACATATTTCACATGGTTGCTAAGTGGTTGCTAGGCAGTTGCTAACGTTTTCCAGTTGGTTGCTAAGATGTTGGAAAGTGGTTGCTAGACAGTTGCTATCATTTCTAAAACGGTTGCTGAGTGATTGCTAGGCAGTTGCTAACGTTTTACAGGTGGTTGCTAAGGTGTTGCTAACTGGTTGCTAGGCAGTTGGTGTCATTTCTAGAGTGTTTGCTATGCAGTTGCTGTCATTTCTAAAGTGGTTGCTAAGTGGTTGCTAGGCAGTTGCAAACGTTTTCCAGATGGTTGCTAAGGTGTTGCTAACTGGTTGCTAGGCAGTTGCTATCATTTCCAAAGTGGCTGCTAAGCTGTTGCTAGGAAGTTGTTTATGTATTCCAGGTGGTTGCTAAGGTATTGCTAAGTGGTTGCTAGGCAGTTGCTATCATTTCTAAAGTGGTTGCTAAGCTGTTGCTAGGAAGTTGCTACATATTCCAGGTGGTTGCTAAGGTATTTCTAAGTGGTTGTTAGGAATTTGCTAACGTTTTCCAGGTGGTTGTTAAGGTGGTTGCTAAGCAGTTTTTAGTTGGTTGCTAAGCCCTGGCTGGGGTGCCGGGGTGTCCAAACATTTGACTGATAGCTGCTCCATACAGAAGCTCCTCCATACACACACAGTACTGGAGGAGCAGGGGAGAGAAAGGGTTCTGTGCGTAGAGCTGCTGGTGTGCGAGATTGAAGGGTGGGCCCCCCATTCATTTCTATGGGAAATCTTCGTACAACAATTGTACGTAAACCATACATCGTATTGTTCATATTTTCGGAAAAAAAGCCATAAGTTCTATAAACAAGCCGAATTTGGTCTTCGTATGTAAAAAATTGTGACCTACATGGGCGTTCAAATTTCTCCTCATTTATTTCCTATGGGGAAAAAAAAGCGTACATTTATGAAGTTTTTACGAAAACCATACAACATGTTTATTTTCCATGCCAACTTAATTAGGGTTAGGGTTAGAGTTTTTATCAGAATCATAGAGGAGGGGCCCCTGATGCCACCTGACCACTTTTGGTCAATTTGAGACTTTTGGAAACTTAGGAAAAAGGTCAAAAACCTTTGAAAATACCAATTAGGAATACTATTCTAAAAGTGCTAGAATATAACAAAGTCTTCAGAATCATAGGTGGCCCTTTAATACCCCTTGACAACTTTCAGTCAAGTTGAGGCTTTGGGAAACCAAGGAAAAAGGTCAATGATTTTTGGAACTGCAGATTAGGGTTACTGTTTTGAAAGTGGTAGAAACTTACAAAGTGTTTAGAATTATAGAGGAGGACCCCTGATGCCACCAGACTACTTTTGGTCAAGTTGGGACTTTGGAAAATCTAGAAAAAATGTCAATGATATTTAGAAATGCCAATTAGGGTTACTGTTCTGAAAGTGGTAGAACAAATCAAAGTGTTCAGAATCATAGAAGAGGGCCCTCTGATGCCACCTGACCACTTTTGGTCAAGTTTGGCTTTTGGGAATCCTAGGAAAAATATCAATGACTTTTGGAAATAAAATTAGGGTTACTGTTCTGAAAGTGATAGAATAGAACAAAGTGTTCAGAAACATAAAGGAGGGTCCACTGATGCCACCTTACCACTTTTGGGTAATTTGGGATTTTGGGAAACCTAGGGAAAATGTCAATGATATTTGGAAATATCAATTAGGGTTACTATTCTATAAGTGTTAGAATATGTGTTAAAAAAAAGTGTTAAAATCAGGTTCTCCTGATGCCAGTTGGCAAATTTTGATCAAGTTTGGATTTTGGGATACCTATGAAAAAGGTTGGTGTTGGTGTGACTTAGACCTGTGATGTCAAACCTTTGGGTGGTTGGGGTAAGAGTTTGACCTACAGTGCCTTCTGTGACACAAAAATCTACATGCAACCTTGAAGGGACAACATGGACCACCTCCTACAACTTCACACGTCTGGGTGGTTGAGGGTCAGAATTTGGCCTATGGTGGCTTCTGTGACACAACACTTTACAGGCAAGCTCGTAGGTGCGACATGGATCACCTCCTGTGATGTGAGACCTCGGAGTTCTAGGGGGTCGGAGTTTGGGATACATTAGCTTCTGTGACATAAAAGTATACAGACAACCCAAGAATTGTGACTTTGACCACCTCCTGGGATGCCGGACCTCTGCGGGGTCGGGGGACAAAGTTTGGACTATGGTGGTTTTGTGACATGAAACTCTGAAGACCTCTGTGGGGTCGAATGACGGAGTTTGGCCTAAGGTAGCATTTGTGATATGAAACTCTAAATGACCCTGCAGTTTGGAAGACCAAGGTATTTAAAATAGTCAAGTCAAGTCAAATAACGTTACTCTCCTTCCCAATTGAGATGGAATGACAGTATAAATATAAATAGAACCCGAATAACGGTAGTGCAAATAAGGTATACAGTTTAAGGCTGTTAAAGTAAATGAGTGCGTAAAGTACTTAGAGTTCACAGTTTTTGGGGAATTAAAGTGCGTATTACAGTGCAAGTATATCAGTAGTGCAGGTATTGGGTGTGTAATGCAAGTCCGTTTGGAAAGGGACCTGTACTTTGTGTATTGTAGTGCAGAGTTTCAGTACTTTATTAGTGGGGGGGTCAGGATGCTGAGTGAGTGTGTGCTGGGGCAGGATTGGGATAGGGGGTAGAGCAGGAAGAGAGTTCAGCATCCTCACAGCCTGATGGATGGGGCTGTCTCGCAGTCTGCTGGTCCTTGCCCCGAGACTCTGCAGTCTCCTCCCTGATGGCAGCAGGCTGAAGAAGCTGTGTAGTGGGTGGGAGGGATCTCCTGCCAGACGGAGGGCTTTTCGTGTGAGGCGGGAGTTGTACAAGTCCTGAAGGGAGGGGAGAGGGGTGCCAACGATCTTCTCAGCTGCTCTCACGATGCGCTGGAGGGTCCTGTGGCAGGATGCTGTGCAGGATCCGTACCACACGGTGAAACAGCTGGTCAGGATGCTCTCGATGGCCCCTCTGTAGAAGGTGGTCATGATGGGGGTGGGGGCTCCAGCTCTTCTCAGCTTGTGGAGAAAGTAGAGACGCTGATTTGCCTTCCTGGCCAGTGATGCTGAGTTGGTACTCCAGGAGAGGTCCTCTGTGACGTGCACACCCAGGAACTTGGTGCTGCTCACCCTCTCCACAGCAGTTCCGTTGATGGACAGAGGAGTGTGCTGTGTGTGAGATCTCCTGAAGTCCACAACAATCTCCTTAGTCTTCTCTCAGAGAGAGATTGTTGTGTTTGCACCAGGAGACCAGGCGGCTTACCTCGCTCCTGTAGTGGGACTTATCGTTGTTGCTGATGAGACCCACCACCGTCGTGTCATCCGCAAACTTGACGAAGAGGTTGGAGGTGTGTGCTGGTGTGCAGTCATGGGTCAGCAGAGTGAACAGAAGGGGGCTCAGCACACATCCTTGGGGAGCCCCTGTGTTCAGTGTGGTGATGCTGGATGTGTTGCTGCCAACCCGCACTGCCTGTGGTCTTCCAGTCAGGAAGTCTAACAGCCAGTTGCACAGTGAAGTGCTCAGCCCCAGACTGTCCAGTTTGTGAGTGAGCTGTTGGGGGACGATGGTGTTGAATGCTGAGCTGAAGTCAACAAACAGCATTCTGACGTAGGTGTTCTTCTTGTCCAGGTGTGTGAGGGCTGAGTGGAGAACAGTGGAGATGGCCTCATCAGTTGAGCGATTTGACCGATATGCAAACTGGTAGGGGTCCAGGGAGGGGGGGGAGCGAAGACTTGATGTGATGCATGACTAGTCATTCGAAGCACTTCATGAGGATGGGGGTGAGTGCAACTGGACGATAGTCGTTGAAACAGGATGGCGATGCCTTCTTTGGGACAGGGATGATGGTGGTGGCTTTGAAGCATGTGGGAACCACCGCCTGACTCAGAGAGGTGTTATAGATGTCAGTATAAACCTCTGCGAGTTCCCAGGCACAGTCTCTCAGCACACAACCAGGAATGTTGTCTGGCCCAGGAGCTTTCCGAGCATTGATCCTGCTGAATGCTCTCCTCACACTGTCTGGGGACAGCGTCAGCACCTGGTCACCAGGAGGAGGGATGGGTTTCTGGGCGGGTGTGTAGTTGAGTGGCTCGAACCTTGTGGATGTGGTTTATAGCCTGTGATAGACTGGATACCCTGCCACAGGTTCCGTGTGTCTCTGCTGTCACTGAAGCGTTGGGATATCTTCTTTGAGTACAGCCTCTTAGCTTTCCTGATCCCGCGGGACAGGTTGGCCCTGGCTGTCCTCAGGCCTGCCTGGTCTCCTGTTGTGAAGGCTGAATTTCTAGCCTTCAGGAGCTTGTGGACCTCTCCTGTCAGCCATGGTTTCTGATTTGCTCGAACAGTGATGGTCTTGAGGTCTGTTGGTCTGCAGGGAGAGTTAACCAAGCCAATGATCATCTCCTTAGTTTTTGAAGCATTTAAATGAAGATGAATATCTGCACACCATTTAGTTAGATTGGAGATGGAGTCTTGGTAGGCTGCAACTGAGCTACTATCTTTTTTTCCATTTTCTCCCTTATTTACACAGCCAATTACCCAACCCACATCACACCAAATTTCATTTTTCATTGTCCTGCAATTCTCAGAGAGATCCAGTCCTTTCATTCAAAGGCATTCTGTTTTTCTCTCAGCCTATGTTTAATTTGAGATGTAACCCAGGGCTTGGAATTGGGATATTTTTTCACCTTTCTGACAGGAATTATAATTTTAACACAGAACTTGATATAGTCTGTGATGACATTGACTTTCTTGTCCAAGTCACCTTCAATAACAAAGATGCTCCAATCTGTGCATGCCAGAGAGCCCTGCTGTTGTGCAGTTGCATCCTCTGACCACTGTTGGACACTGTAGAGTTTGGGCTTCTGGTGCTTGAGTGCTTGTCGGTAGTGAGGAAGAAGGTAAACAACATTGTAAACTAATAGACCCAGCGGTGGGAAAGCTCTTGCACCATATGCCCGGTTAATATTCCCATAACACAAGTCTAAAGTGTTTTCAATCCAAGTTGGGATATTAACATACTGCTGGAATGAGTATCCAATCTGCACCTGTTGAAATCACCCATTAAGAACAATATAAGGGAATTCTCTTGGGAGATAAAAAGGATAGAGGGAAAGAGTGAACATTTCCAATTTTGGAGTGCAGATCCTATTAAGGATATTCACATTAGTGCACCATCTGTTAATAACATAGACACAGATCCCTCCACCTCTTCCCTTGCCAGATTGTTTGGTGCGGTCCATCCGGTAGATAGTGAAATTATCAAGACTGACCTTGGCATCGGATATTCCCCCATGCAGCCATGCATGCCTGCTTCCTTAAAGGCTTTTTCAAACAGGCACCTAGCATGAAGTTCACCCATCTTATTCCTCAGTTATTGTACATTAGACATGATTATAGAAGGAAGGGGGGGTCTTCAAGGGCGCTTTCTCAGCCTTGTTCGCACCCCTCTTTGACATCCTCTCTTTCTTGGATGTATTTCTGCTGGTATAAAGTCAGATGGTTTACTGCTACCTGGGACAGAAGCCCGAAGTTGCAACTCCAGATCTTCTCTAGAGTAGGTGAATCAATCTATCCTACCTTCTGGCTGTACTGCCTGTGATGTCGGACGTCATACTGCGATTTCAGACCTCTGGGTGGTCGGGGGAAAGAGTTTGGCCTACGGTGGCTTCTGTGGCACGAAACTCTGCAGACGACCACAGAGGTGACAGTTTGAGAACATACTGCGATTTTAGATCTCTGGGTGGTTGGGGGAAGGACTTTGGCCTACGGTGGAGTCTGTGGCACGAAACTCAGCAGTGGACGTCGCAGGTGGTCGGGGGACGGAGTTTGGCCTACGGAGGTTTCTGACGCATGAAAACAGGTGCCAGTTGGACAACATACTGCGATTTCAGAACTCTGGGTGGTTGGGGGAAGGACTTTGGCCTACAGAGGTTTCTAACTTACGAAATTCGGCAGGCGACCCTGTGGGTGCCTCATTGACCTCTGCTTGCGACTCCGGACCACTAGGAGATTATGGGAAGGAGTTTGGCCTACGGAGGTTTCTGACGCACCAAACTCAGCAGTGTACCCCAGAAGTGCCTTGACAAGGGCCTGCGACGTCGAACCTCTTGGAGGTTGGAGGAAGGAGTTTGGCCTACGGAGGTTTCTGATGCACGAAAATCAGCAGAGTACTCTGGGAGTGGCAGTTGGAAAACATACTGCGATTTCAGACCTCTGGGAGGTCAGGGGAAGGAGTTTGGCCTACGTTGGCTTTTGTGACTCAAATCTCCATGGGCCACCTGTAGGTGCTATCTAACCCTAACCCTAACTACATCAGGAACCCTAACCCTATCCCATCTGTAGGCTTAACCCTATCTGCTTCGGTAACCCTAACCCTAACTACATCAGGAACCCTAACCCTATCCCAACTGTGGGCCTAACCCTAGCTGCTTCGGTAACCCTAACCCTAGATACAGCTGTAACCCTAACCCTATCACAACTGTAAGCTTAACCCTATCTGCTTTGGTAACCCTAACTCTAACCCTAGATACAGCTGTAACCCTAACCCTATCCCAACTGTAGGCTTAACCCTATCTGCTTCTGTAACTCTAATCCTAACCCTAGATACAGCTGTAACCCTAACCCTAACTACATCAGGAACCCTAACCCTAACCCAACTGTGGGCCTAACCGTAGCTGCTTTGGTAACCCTAACCCTAGATACAGCTGTAACCCTAACCCTATCCCAACTGTAGGCTTAACCCTATCTGCTTCGGTAACCCTAACCCTAACCCAATTGTGGGCCTAACCCTAGCTGCTTCAGTAACCTTAACCCTATCCCCATGCCTAGATACAGCTGTAACCCTGCAGGGTTACAGCTGGCCTGATGCGCAAAAACCCTACCTCCCTCTAACAATAGCATTATCAAATGCAAAGAGAAGAACCCCTAAGTTTATCCCCCCCCTTTTTAAGGCTGTAGCCCCACCCACCAAACGATTGGCTGCTACCATTACTATGGGTGACTAAAACATACATACAATCATACCATAACAACAATAATTTACACACAATACTGATATCAGCTATTTACAGACATGTCTCATCCCAAAACTGTGCAGTTTACCGGTAAGTATCTACACAACACATTACTAATAACATTCCCCTTTTCCCCCACAGGTTTTACGGAGCAGCAGTCTCATCCTCCCTCCCCACCAGTGAATCGAGGGCCCTTCGATCATCCATGAGAGAGCTGGCAGACCACAGGTCCCCTAAGAAAAGTTATCAGGTAAATCTTACAGGTTATAATCAATTATTAATACACAGTGTCCATAGCAAGGTCTTAGAAGGCACTGGTGATGGGTCAGGCCTATTGACATCATCACAATGACACTGTAATTGGTTGGTTGTTAAAAATTGTTTTGAGATGTTTATATAATTGATGTATATAATTTAGATTTTAGAGATGAATATGAATGAAATGAGCAATGAGGATGAAGTACTCAGTGTTGATAAATAATCAACTAACTTCTTCATTATTTAACATATAAACGTCATGATTATTATTATTTTCTTTCATAATATTTATTGTAATAGTTTACATTATTTAATTATTTTTCATGTTTGTTTTACCTAACATTAAGTCGGTATAGTGATTATATCATACTTTTTTCTACCTGAACCATTATAAAATAACCTGCATGTGTGATCATTTAGCTCTACCTCTTTCTGTCATTATCCAGTAGGAGTCTGGTTTCAAGCACTAACTGCTGTTAATTCGTTTTGGTCTTGACCCTTTAAGGCATGATGATTACTGTCTGTTATTTGTGTTAAATCTGACATTTCAAAAGAAATTGTGTGCATGTTAATGGATGCATTGCTAACAGGCTAAATGTGCCTGTTATTAGCTTGGTGTAGATTTATATTCAGTTTGTTCCTTCTCGATGAGTGACCGCAACAGCAACACCGTTATCACTGCCATATACACTGGCATGACAAAAGTCATTGGATTGCAGTATGTAAATATATATATATATATATATATATATATATATATATATATTGTGAAGTGTTATTCTGTGTGTAAGGGCTTATTAATAGCCATGCAAAGTTACTTAAACAAAACACGCAATTCTGGAGAACACCATTTTTAATATCATTAATTGAGACAGGGGCAGCACGGTGGCACAGTGGGTAGCACTTCCGCCTCACAGCAAGACGGCCTGGGTTAGATTTCTGGCTGGGGTGATCCGGGTCTTTCTGTGCACGTTCTCTGCGTGGGTTTCCTTTGGGTGCTACGGTTTCTACCTACAGTCCAAAGACAGCATGTTTAGGCTAATTGAAACTCGATTGAAATTGCCCCTGCGATGGATTGGCGGCCTGTCCAGGGTGTATACTTTCTTCCGCCCGATGGCGGCTGGGATAGGCTCCAGCCTCCCTGTGACCCTTAACGGATAAAGAAGTTGATGATGAGTGAGTGTGAGTGAATAATGAGAGGCAGTAAGAGCAAAAACTGTCCCTGTCCTGTTGCTGCTGTCTCGCGACACCCACCTACTGTCCCGTGACACTCACGTACTGTCTCGCGACACCCACCTACTGTCCCGCGACACTCAGGTACTGTCTCGCGACACTCACGTACTGTCTCGCGACACTCACGTACTGTCCCGCGACACTCGCCTGCTGTCCTGCGGAGCTCTTTAACTGGCCTGAGAAGCTCAACGACTGTCCTGCGAAGCCTTTTAACTGTACCGTGGAGCTTTTTAACTGTCCTGCGAAGCCCTTTAACTGTCCTGTGGAGCTTTTTAACTGTCCTGTGGAGCTTTTAACTGTCCTGTGGAGCTTTTTAACTGTCCTGTGGAACTTTTTAACTGTACCGTGGAGTTTTTTAACTGTCCTGTGGAACTTTTAAACTGTCCTGCAGATTTTTTGTAGACCTAATAAAGCAGATTAAATCAAATTATACAATGCAGATGTGGCAAGCAGTTATCCAACACTTATTAAACAAAGTTAAGTTATTACAATATTGTTGTAGATGTATCATGTAATTTTGCTTGACGTTTACTTTAGGAGTTCAGGGGAACATGTTTACCTCGGTGGATGAAATGCAGAGATGAGTGCAGGTGTTGCTGTGAATTCAGAGGATTTAAAGTAATCATGCTGATAAACTGTGTGTCTATTACTATTTCACCCAGTAACATTTGATCTCTCGCTATACCTCTTTAATTCTGAGAACACAGCGGGAAAAGTTTTAACCAGAACCTAAGAAAAGTGGTTTCCCCACTGTTTATTACAGCAGGAGAGGATTAAAAGCACAGTAGTTGCTCAGGTGACCAGCCAACGCCGCTATAGCCAAAAAAAGTTTGATCAATAAAATACTAAAAATATTTAAAATGAATAAAAAAATAATTAATATAAAATAAAAACTCATTTAAAACACAATCAAAGGCTATCTAATAGTACGCAGAATGATATCTGTTTCAGTTTCAAATAATTGAAACAGCTCACCAAAACCTCAACCTATCCTTTATATTTGATTCAATTTATAGGTCCTCACTCATCTTAATTTATTTAACTAAACTGAGTTTTTATTTTTAGCCTCGCTCTGAATTCAGCTCCGCGCTGAGAGAGAGAGAGAGAGAGAGAGAGAGAGAGAGGCACGGCGCAGCGCATTTTGCCTGATATCTCTTGATTAAATATCAATAAATATGTGAATTATTTTTGTAATAATAATAGAAATCTAGCAGGCGTATTATATTTGTGTGAATAACATGAAATGTTTAAAATGAATACAGACATGTAGAAAAAAAACGAAGACAAGCTGTAACCTAGATATAAATAATTATATCTTAATAATAATATAATAATAATAAATAATATGATATTGTCCATCGGCACAACCCTAATTGTAACTAATACAAGTACACAGTGATGGGATTTTGATGGAATAGGCCAGTGTTTCTCAACCCTGGCCAAGGAGGCCCACTGTCCTGCAGTTTTTGGAGTTGTCCCTGCTTCCAATACACCAGACAATCAGCTGTCAATTATTGTGTTAATGTGGGGCTGTCAAAGTATGACAATTAATAAAATGTGCAGGGCAGTGGCCCTTAAAGACCAGGATTGAAAAACAGTGTAATAAGCAATAGAATAGGCTCTATCAAAAGACCACAAATTAAACGGTGTCACTGAAATCGTTTCATACCTACACTGCAAAAATCTAAATATCAGCAATTGAAATGATATTTTACATTATTTAAGTAATTCAGAGCCCAAAACAAGCACATACGTTTTTTTTCATGATGGTGATTTATGATGACTGATTTATGAATTTAAGTGTAACGCAAACACCTAGATTTTATTGATTATTTTTAAAGAAAATTTACCAAGAAAAAAATAAGCAAAATGCTGTGCAAATGCTTTAACTAAAATTTAGACTTTTAGACTTAATTTAGACTAATTTAGACTTTAATAGAATGTAGATAAACAATAATAAACGAGAATATAGCAAAAAATATATATATATATTAATTAGACTGTTCCAGGAACTTATATACAGACACACATAAGTACACACACATCAGAAAAAAATGAATAATAAAAAATATAATTATACCAGAATGTGATATAGAATATAAAAGAGATATATGAGTGTGATAACTGTGAGATTAGGCTAAATACACATGTAATGTGTGTGCAGACATGAACAAGGTCGTTACCTGTGTCCATATTAGTTATTAATTTAAAGTCATACTATTTTTGATATTTGATATTTTGTATTATGACACTGGAAATATTATATAATAGATTTGATGGTCAAATCTAGGGGAATTATCTCATAAGTCTTAAGTCGTCTCAAAAAAACTAAGATAAGACACAATGTATCACATTGCGGCACAGTTAAAAGCTCCACAGGACAGTTAAAAAGCTCTGCAGGACAGTTAAAACAGTTAAAAACCTCCGCGGTACAGTTAAAAAAAACTCCGCGGTACAGTTAAAAAACCTCCACGGTACAGTTAAAAACCTCCACGGTACAGATAAAAACCTCCACGGTACAGTTAAAAACCTCCACGGTACAGTTAAAAACCTCCACGGTACAGTTAAAGAGCTCTGCAGGACAGTAGGAGAGTGTCGCAAGACAGTAGGAGAGTGTCTCGGGACAGTAGGTGAGTGTCGCGAGACAGTAGGAGAGTGTCGCGGGACAGTAGGAGAGTGTCGCGGGACAGTAGGTGAGTGTCGCGGGACAGTAGGAGAGTGTCTCGGGACAGTAGGTGAGTGTCGCGGGACAGTAGGAGAGTGTCGCGGGACAGTAGGTGAGTGTCGCGGGACAGTAGGAGAGTGTCTCGGGACAGTAGGAGAGTGTCGCGGGACAGTAGCAACAGGACAGGGACAGTTTTTGCTCTTACTGCTGCTGTGAATAATTGGGACAGCAGTAGGATCCTCCTTTGAGGATTTTGTTTTTAAAGCTTCCACAAGGGTCAGCCATATGATTTATATGGAGTCCACCATGTTGTCAAAACTTCGAAGTGCAATTCTGAGCACACCTTCTGTCTTCGATTCAAATCTACAAAGTATTCCAAAGCTAAGGTTCAAGGTATGTTATTTTGTAAAATCTTCCTGTTCTATCATTTGTTCTTTTGTTTAGTTAAAAAATTTTTGTGTGTGAACAAATGAGAGTTATTTAATTAGTTAACTGAAACATAAATATTTTCTCTTTTTAAACAAAAGACGAACAATGAATGAACGGCCAGTTCCTGCAGGTAAATATACTGTAAATCTGTGCTGATCTCTCATTTAATAATAATTTAGCTAAGAATTAAGTACAGAAAACAAAGGAAGATCTATTGAATTCTTTAATCAAATACAAAAGTTACAAACACTGCTCTACATCACCAGCCCAGACTCTTTGAATACTTTAATGATCATCTGTAAAGAGGAAGGATAATAAACTAAAATGTGATAGCCCAGAGTTTGACAGCCGGTTTAAACCCACCGCTAGCCTGCTAGTATACTGTGCCGATTCTGACATCTAAGATCAACATTGTTTTAATGCATTAGCGATGGAAAAATGTACTTTGATTCAATGTTCTTTTATTATCTAGCCATTTATTAATGAAGACTTTAGCTTTTAAACCTGTTTTTTTTTTCACTTTCAATCAATTAAATTACAATTATTATTTTAAATTAATTATTAATAAATAACTTAATAAACAAACTCACCGAAACAGATTCAATAACAATAAAGGCCAAAGTCTTTATCAGTTAATTCTGCGGCTAAAATTCTTCCGCATATACAAGACCCTCCTGTCTGTTTGAATGGAGAGAGACTGAAATATTCATTACCAAATCTAAGATACTCATTTGAACAACATATTTTAAATAACATGTTGATAAAATCCAACAAAAACCTCATGATTTGTAAGTTTGTAGCGTCTGGTTCCATAATGCACAAAACAAACGCCAGAGGGAGCCCGCGAGTGAGTCCTCAATGATCCGAGGTGAATGGAACTCAACGGCTAAAAACTCATTTTAGAAAGAAAACAGAAATATCCTGGACAAGTGGTGTTTTTGGTGAAGTAAAGACTTCACCTTTATTTACTATATAAATATGTGTATACGAGTTTAATAAAAAGTAACTAATCTGTGTCGTTTCGGTGTTTTCCCACCCGTATTCCAACATGTCTGGGTCTGTATGAAAACGGGTGAGAAATAAAATCCGCTCTCTCTCAGCGTGAGTCGGGAAAGATGGCGGCGTCCTTTAGAAGCGTGCTTATGACTTTGAGTCCGGGGTGTTCCTTTAGAAGAAGAATTGGCCTTCCAGTTAGATATGTGGTTAATGTTGGAGCCTGTGTGCAGGTGAGTTAGATTTTATAACTTACATGCATATTATGTTGTGTGGTTGTTGTGCCGCTTGTCCGGTAAAACTCGAGATCTGTTCTACCTTAAAATGTTCCTGCTGCAGCATTTAAGGTGGAACGGAAAATTCAAATAGAAAAATGTTTGTGTGCCTCGATAACCGATTGAGGACATTTTTAATTATTGATATAATATGATTTTACACGTAAAATCATATTAAGTGCTGAAACAAAGACCATGTGGATGAGTTTTCTTTAGGCTGGCAATCATTGTAGGTAGATCGATGTGATTTATATTTATTTATGTAATGAAAAAAGCGCTTATGGACATGTTCAGTGCCCTGGTTGTTCGGTTTCTCCATGTTCTCCGTTATGATTGTTTATCTGTTTTTCAGTCAGAGCACAGCAATGTTGGTGGAAAGGGAAAAGTAGTTGAATCTACAGAGGAGTATAAATTCGTGGAGAGGCTGATTCCCCCGACACGGGTCCCTACCCCACCTAAACATGAAGGGCCTACACCATCAGGATGGACCCCTCCATCAGGTAAAGCGGTGTGTCCTGGTGGTCGGTACAGTTGTGGCAGAGTGACTAGTTGATTGGCATGACTGGAATGATAAAACAATCCATATAGTGATGCTCTGTCTTGAAACAGGTTATTTTGTATCTATTTTAATATTTACTTCGAAATTTTACTAGAATTTTTGTATAATTGCAGTTTAGTGCAATATATATCCACTAAATGTTCTGTAATGTAGTATTTTGGTACCTTTTTTGTTACATAAATTGAGTTTTGTTGTTAAACAAAAATACTAAATTTACACGTTTGTAAAACGAATTTTTGAAATTAGTTAAATATTTTTTAATTGTTTTGTTATTGTCAAGAGTATTGTCATTGCAATAATACACAGAATATCATGATATTATTTTATAACAGTCTTGATTGAGCTGTACTATCAGTGTGACCAGCTTGAATAGCAAGATAAAGCTAGAGAAAGCTTTTTCACTTTAGTACTCAAACTTTAGTATGATCAGCTTGATCAAAGTGGGGAAAAAACAACTTGGACAGTTAGCAGCTGCTCTTCATCTGGGGGGTTCAGTGTAGACAAAGGTTAACATTGCACACAACAATTAAAATATGTCTTTTCTTTTTTTTTGTTTAAAAAAGAGACACCACCAAATCTGCCATACATGATCCGACGCTCCAGAATGCACAATGTTCCTGTCTACTCAGATATCAAACATGGAAACCAGAAGAGCACTATTGTACGAAAAGTGGAAGGAGACATCTGGGTGAGTTAAGTGTGTATATTTTGTCCTCCATGCTCCAATTAAAGGGTCATAATGATTTTTTTCTGTCAACCTCTTTATTCCTTATAAATAAACTAATTGTTTTTTTAACCTTACTCTATGGAGTTCTGATTTGCTGCCTTAAAGGTAGGGATGCTATCCCCCTCTATGCCGAAAGCTTTTGTTTATGAGCTCAGTTTGTTTTTCAGGCTTTGGATAAAGATGTAAAGAAGTATCTGCAGCAGCTGACTGGCAGAGAGCCACCAACACAAGTTAATGAAGTCACCGGGAGCATTCGCATTAAAGGGGAGTTTGACACAGAGCTGAAGGAGTGGCTGGTGAAAAAGGGGTTTTAAAGTGCTGAAAATCTGCAATGTTGTGTTTACTGGTAATTTAGGATGGACAAAAAAATGGCTAAAACTGTATGAGGAGAATTCCGACATGTTTATTACTTGCAGTGCCACATTTAACAATGTAAATATATATATTTTAATGAAATCTGGATGCTGAGGTGCATTAAATCTGATTAGAGTTAATTATGCTCATTAAGTGCTGACCGTATCAGCCATTTAGTCAGTAATGTTTATTGTGGTTCACTTCTCACAGTAATTGCACTGTCCACCCCTACAGTTAATACCAGCTGATCTGCCAGTGGAGCAAAGGTGAATATTTCTCACTTGTTTTTGTAATGTATTTCTTGTCTGAAATGTGTAAATAAATTAAAACTTGAAATAAAGATAAAAAAAACTTGTGTATTATTATTAACTGTGCTTGATGTGATTAAGCTATACTTATTAATTGTATATAATACAACAAACAAATATGCAAACATGTAATTACTATTATAATCATGTATTTTAGTATTAGAGGCATATCAGTAAATAATTAAATATTGACTGTAGAAAGTGGATTATTAACTGAATGTATACTTAGAGAAGGCTGGTTTATTTACTGTTTGCCGTTACGGCTGCGTAAATGTAACGCCGCATGAAGCTCGTGAAGGCAGCGCGTTTTGTGTACGTCATCATCGCGAGCCTTTCGCCCGGGAGCAGAAGCAGCGCGTGAGTGATAAACAATAAACTGTACAATTCCTGTATTAAAGGCGGAATACTGCTGTTTGTAGTGGAACGTGGTGGTGAAGTAAAGCAAAAATATGGGTGGCTTCAATTGGTCTCAGACTTGTCTGGTATCTTAAATGCCGATTATGGTAGAATGGACAATTTCAGAGATAACATTAGCTAAAATGAAACGAGAGTAAGAGAGACTACAGAACAATTGTTAACAAATAAACGTTACAGATTTTATTTGTGCTTCCACTGTAAATCTAATTTTGATTTGTTGTATTCTTGATATGTTGACCCTTTGGTTAAATGATTTATTGAGGGTCTTGAGAGTAAATTCAGTGTTTCCGCATTAGCACGTAGTTGTGAAGTGAAGTAAAAACAATACATCTTGTCAATACTTGTAGGATTATCTTTCGCTGCAAATTACAGCTGCAGGTCTTTTGCGCGTCTAGTGACTTTTTTTTTTGCTTTTCTTTGCAAAACCGTTCAAGCTCAGCCAGGTGGATAGAGAGCGTATGTGAACAGGACGTTTCATGTATTGCCACAGATGCTCAATAGGATTAAGGTCAGGACTTTTTGGCCGTTCTAACAGATAACTATTGTTTGATCTGAACCATTGCACTGAAACTCTGGCTGTATTGTAAGGCTAGAATGTTTTTTGGAGAATTGTTCTGTATTTCTCATAGAGGCTTTCTTTAAAAAAAACTTTTTCATAAAGACCAGATTGGAGTAAACAACCAATAGTTGTTTTGTGCACAGATTTTTTCCAACTTCTCTGTGAATCTCCGCAGTTTCACCAGAGTGACCATAGGTCTCTTAGCTGCTTCTCCTTGTGTGAGCTGTTGGGTCCTTCTGTTTTTGCATGATTGATTGAACAGTGCTCCGTTAGACCTGTAAACATGTTATTAATCTGCAAATCACAAAGACAAAAAAAAAACAACAACTATTAAGGCACTGTCCACATTTAGCCTCATTCTGAACAGACATCACTGACTCACTGTGATGTTCGCATATTCATAAAACTGAACTTACCCTGTCCACACACCCCCACTGATGGTGAAGTTTCAAAATCTCCACTTTGAAAGGCATTTTCTAAAAGCACCGTTTTCATTGACCTGAAAACTAACGAAGGCAATTATAAAATCCAAACGTTTGTGGGTGTAATAATTAAATGATTAATAATTAAGTGAACAAAGCTGCAATCAATTTTTAATGAAATGTGATGAGTTTGATTGAATGTTTTTGTAACTGTTTCTACTTTTTTGCAGGTAGTAGCTGCTGCAAGATAAGTGTATGATGGAAAAGATGATTAGAGGGAGAGTTCCTGCGAGTATGCAGACATTTATGATTGACATGACTCCAGAGAAGGAAGAGCTGAGAGACTGGGAAGAGGGGGAACCCGACCCTGTAACAGGACCCTTTCAGACTGCATCTGAAGCTCTGCTGAGTCCAGCTGGAACAGACATGGTGGCCTCCAGACTTTGCGGACTCTGCTTATCCAAATCCTGTTGCTACACCTGTCCCAGGTGTAATGTCCCGTACTGTGGACTCAGCTGCTACCGTGGCCCAGCTCATTCAGCGTGTTCGGAGGAGTTCTATAAGGAATTCGTGTCCGAGGAGTTGAAGTGCTCTGATGTCACAGGGGACGAAGGGCGAGCTCAGATGCAGGAGATCCTCCTGAGGCTGAAGAGCAGTGCTGCTGTGAGCGGGGGGCTGGAAAATGTGTTAAAATGTGAAAAGGAGGAGAGCAGGGAAGATGTGACAGAAAAAGATTTTGTGGCACTGGAGTTGCTGACCAGACTGGCAAAACTACAGGCCAGCGGAAAGGAGGAAAAGGAGGTTCAGGAAATACTGCAGAAACTAAAAAACATGGAAGAAGGTCCTCACAGTGAAGAAGAAGAAGAAGAAGAAGAAGAAGAAAAAGATGAGACTCTTGCATGTAAGCTTTCAGGGGTGAATATTAACTCTCTAACAGAAGAGGAGCTCTGGGATCTTCTGCCATCCCAGGACAAGGAGCAGTTTGAGCGCCTTGTGATGGCAGGAGGTATCGCAGGCTTGGTGCCACTGTGGAGGCCCTGGTGGGAAAGACATGAACAGACCACCAAATCATTTGTAGAGGAACTACAGTCAGAGAAGGATGAGGCACAACTGAGTGACCAGAAGGGAGGACAGGGTTTCACAGGTCAAAATGCAAATAAGGAAACACAGATGAACAATTTACAACCAGTTCAAACAGACCAGTGCCCACCCCAAGTCAGACAGGGTCTTAAAAAACAGAACGTTTTGTCCAAAAAAAAAGGCGGCCCAAACTCTGCTCCACTTATCAGTACTAAAATCCTGCCCCTTCACAAACTGTCCTCCAGCCACTCCCCTCTAGTCCAGTTCAGCATGGTCAACACCCTTTACGGCTATGCCTTTTCTCTTTGTCTGTTTAATGGAGACATTTCTGAGTCAGAGCAAATGCTGGACTTTTGCCGAACAGTTTTGGAGATTTCTGAGAGTCTGGACACGGGCAGGGTGTTTTCCTCTCTTTCTGAGGCTTTAGAGGGCGCCACTATTGCAGTTTCAGCATCTGGATGCTCAGACAGATCTGATTTGGATGCTCCAGTCCGAGCCTTACATGCTGTAGCTCATATTCTGACTGGGCAAAGTAAAGATGACCCAACAGGCTATTCGCTGTCTGCCCTGACACAGCTCTGGATGGTTTTCAAGGAGGCCCGAGCATCTGTTTCTAAGGAGGAGAAGCAGTGGAAAAGGAGATTTTTTCTGGCAGGAAAGAAGTGTGAGTTTTTTCAGTCCTGGGTCAAGGAGAACACTGAGATTGTTAAGAGCTTAGCAAGGCAGGCATGGAGAGAGTACAACTGGAAACAAACTGAAAGAAAGACTTTGGAAAGCGAAAGAAAAGTGGTGGAAGAGCGATGGAAAAAGGGAAGAGGGAAAATGCTGATAGAGGAGATTTAAGTGTTTTAACAAAATATATTTTCTGCACTTCTTTCATCTTCTCTAAGACAATAAAATAATATTAATCAAAAAATGACATTTTTAAACTGATTGTGGCAATGTTGTTACTATCTGGGGGGAGCATTTAATCATCTAAGAGTGTCTGTGCTGTATCAGGCTTTGGTCTGCTATTTCTTAGTCATGTGCACCAACAGAGAACTAAGATCCCTCCTTAATGTCATACCAAATAAATAAATTGTGTGGAAGTGGAAGAACGGCATAAAAATAATAATAATAAATGTGAGCTTTAAGAAGTAGAAGGTAGATTATGTTAAGAACATAAAATTATTTTTGTATTGCCATTGAGTCGCTATCAAAAGTATCTTCAACAGTTTACGAAAGCTGTGATATCTAACTCATAAAATGATATATTAGCTGTATCAAATAGGCTTGAGTTATTTTAAAGTCCATAAGATTTTTCTCAATATAAACACATTCACACACAGTGACAGTGTGTGTATTAAACACATTTTTATAATTTATTTACAGAATTGACTTGGGTCTTAAATGTTGTTGTTCAGTTTTCTAGTCAGGCATAAGGCCTACCTGTAGGCAATATTTTGCTTTCAAATGCTGTGTTGTGGAAGACTAGATTAAATCCCTGTCTGAGAAACAGCCCCTTTAAGTTTAAGTTGTTAAAACATAAGTGTAATTTTCATTTTAAGTCAAGGTTAGTCTATGTTTAGATGTGGTCAGAGAATTTGCCCTGGGAAACAAAATTAAGCCTGTCCTTATTCTAAAGTAGCACTGCCTTTTCCAAGTGATTGCCATTTCATCACTGGACTGTCCAGTTTGCCAGTAAATGCAATGTGTTTGTGGAATGTCTGGTTGTGAACAATAGGTGTGGGGCAGTGATTTTAAAACTTTTTGGACTACGCACCACCAATGACCAAACTAAAACCTCCAAGTACCACCTACAAGTCATTTCACAGAAACCACATGTACCACACACATGCTTATACGCAATAAGCTAGATGTGAAATCCACACATCTACATGTCATATCTTTTGTCACTTCTTGTTCATTTGCAGTTTATAAGTTAGTATGCTAGCTTGTTTGAATATTGTTAATACAATATCTGGTTAATACAGTATTCCTACTGAGAATCTTTTTAGACAGAGATAAACCTACAAGAGTGCCAAGCAGTGAACTACAGTGTTTACTACCTTATTTAGCTATTGATTATAATGCAGAAACTGTTGTGAACTGTTGATAAATGGTTTATATATTGTATCTTGTGGTGTTTTACAGGGTTTTACTCTAGGAATTTTAATAATTATAAAGCTGTAGTTCTGAGAGTAAAGGCCTGAGATGCAGGCTTACCTACAAATTTTAACTGTGAAGCACTAAACACAAACAAATGTAATGTTAGGGAAATTGTCACCTAGAAATGCACAGTTTGAACCACTAGTGTAGGGGGTGATACTGTATAGACTTTTTCTTAGGCAAGGCCATATTTTGGTCTGCATTGCTCCTGGATGAGCAGGATAAAGAGAGAAACCAGTAATACAGAAATAATGAAAGAATGTCAGAAACCATAGAGTCAAAAGAGAAAAACAGGGATTATTTACAGCATTTTGTCTAAAAGGAATTCTGATGCTGTGAGAATTAGTTTCATGACTCCAGTGAAAAACTAAAGAAGCACCAGACTTGTCTTTGGGGAATCTACTTTGTTTATAACTTTCCTTACATTTTTTTTTAAATGTTAAGGACGGAGCCTGAATATGGATATATGGTAACAGATTAAAAGTACATTTGACCTTACAAATATACTAAAGTATAGTAAGGTACACTCTTATAAAACAACTAAACATATAATTTGTTAATAAAGTTACTTAAGTAAATGTAACAAAATAAATGTAACATGTTCCTACTCAACTCAAAATTAATGAGCTGAGTAGTTTTCTCATTCACTCAGTGATAAATACAGAGACATTTCTGGACAACTGAGTGGCCACTTTATGCTGAACCCTTACTGAACAGGGGGTTAGGCAGTGAATGCATAAACTAAATTAAAGGGCATTGTAAAAAAGACAGTTATACATAAAAAAATAACCTTTTTTCAGACAGAATTCCTCATCATCTCACATCCACCCATGTGAGCACCACATTAAATATGTTGGCTGGGAAGATGATAGAATGAAAAATCTTGATAGTAATAAATAACTTGTGTGAAATTAAGTTAAATAATATATATATATATTTTATTTTTGAATTGTTAAAATATTTAGTTAGTTAGTCAGTCACTTAGTTAGTAGATGTTTTAATAGGCTTGTTTAAGATACGACTGAACCTGCGGCTATCGGACTGCGCAGCGCCGCGTTAAGACTCAGACAGAAGAACTTGTATTTTGAAATGTGGCGCTGAGGACCGCACCGGAAGTTAATTAATTTCACAGAAATGTGGTTCAGTGGGCAACAATAAGCAACGAATTATACCCGGAAGTGTTTCGTTTTTCATGCTCCTCCCGAGTTTCCATTTCAAAATAAAAGCAATGAAGCGTTTGAATATATTACACAATTAAATATAGTTTTAGCGATCTGGAGGGTTATCCATTGCTTTAGTGACGTCTCTGGTTTATATGTAACCATTTCTGTTACACATTTGAGTGATTTAAAATTATTATTTACGAAAACACTAGCCTTAACTTTAAACAGTAATATTAGTGTGAAATGAATCAGGGAGAGAATTTGGCAAAACAGAATAAAACATTTTTTATACCTCAACCATATATTCCATATTTACACATGCTGGGTCAGAAGAGACATTTACCCGTAGATGGCAGTAAGAGGTATGGTTGTTATCTTTTTTACAACTGTGAAAGCACTGACATGGTTCTTACAAACCGATCTATAATAATAATAATAATAATAATAATAATAATAATAATAATAATAATAATAATATCAGTCTGCAGCCTAAACTATACATTGTGTCAACATAAACCCATAGTGAAATTAATTCAGCAGACCCTCCTCTGTCAGAAAACATGGAGTTTACTATCAAAAAAGCGTAATTGTAGATGTAGGAGTCATCACACTATAGGCGATAAATGGTTATATACCATTAAATGATATTAATACAGGATGCGCATAGTTTTATCAGTCTGCTGTCTAAACTATACATTGTGTCAACATAAACCCATAGTGAAATATATTCATCAGACCCTCCTCTGTCAGAAAACATGGAGTTATCTATGAAAAAAGCGTAATTGTAGATGTAGGGGTCACTTATACTATAGGCGATACATGCCATTAAATTATCTTAATACAGAAAGGGCATAGTTGTATCAGTCTGCAGCCTAAACTATACATTGTGTCAACATAAACCCATAGTGAAATTAATTCATCAGACCCTCCTCTGTCAGAAAATATGGAGTTATCTATGAAAAAAGCGTAATTGTAGATGTAGGAGTCATCACACTATAGGCGATACATGGTTATATCCCATTAAATGATTTGAATACAGGGTGGGCATAGTTGTATCAGTCTGCTGCCTAAACTACACATTGTGTCAACATAAACCCATAGTGAAATTAATTCATCAGACCCTCCTCTGTCAGAAAACATGTAGTTTACTATCAAAGAAGCGTAATTGTAGATGTAGGGGTCACTTATACTATAGGCGATACATGGTTATATACCATTAAATGATATGAATACAGGGTGGGCATAGTTTTATCAGTCTGCAGCCTAAACTATACATTGTGTCAACATAAACCCATAGGGGCAGGTGCCAATCAAACTATCAAACTATCAAGCAATGGTTCAGAAAGTAAAGAAATAAAACCTGGAAAAAGCCCGTGCCAAAGTTTGAATGCATCATGCACACACAGTTTTACTCCTGCAATCACAAATGTCATGTCACTGGTTCATTCATTTTTAAAAAATACATCAGCCATTAAAACTTGTCATGAACGTCTTCTAACAGCTGAAAAAATAAATCACTCAGATACATTTGAACATGCTATTAGAAAACTGGAACAAATCAAATTGTTACCTATTTAACTCTCTCTGGTGAAATTACAGCACAGTCTATATATTCCTACACTAACAGCTTTGTACAACAAACAGTTCCAGGGAAGTTCTTATCAAGTGATTTGATGTACACTCATATTTTGACTTGGTATAGCTGCAAAGTATGCAATAAAAATTCAGCTATATATAACAGAAGTAATAAAATAAAATCCTTTTGTTACCAGCAAACGAGATTACATCTGAAGGACTTGAGGTTTCACTAAAATCATTTTCCCAAATTAAGTGTAAGAAATGTGGAAACAAAGATTCAGTGTCAATTAATAAAAACGAGACCATTCATTGCCCTAATTATTAATTGTATTATCAGACCAGTGCAATATTAAGCTAGATCAAAAAATAATGTTTACAAAATTGGCACCATTCTCTCTCACTATGAAACCCCCCCTTTTGCTAAACTTTTCAAAGCAGCAAACAGTGGCTGGACTGTCAATGGTGTTAACCATATAAATTATAGCTCTACCTTAATTAATAAAATGGTATCCCAATCAAAATCAGTTATAGTTGCTTTAGAGTTAGAAAAGTGTATAGATATACAGAATTTAAAACTGCAGGAGACAAAACATAAATGTACAGAGCAATGTGAGAAAACCACCCCTTATAAACATTCAGATGTATTTTGGCAAAACCATGATGATCTTCCAAAAAACTTACTTAAAGAGAATTTAGAGTTAATCACAAGTGGAAGATGGCTAAATGACAGACTTATAGATGCTTACCTTGCCCTTTTAAAAGACAAAGCAACAGATCAAAAAGTGCTGATGTGTCCATCTACATTTGCAAGTCAACAGCTTTGCAGTTTATATTGTGAGAAAATTGATATTCTGCCAGATGCCCCAAATCCTGAAAGAAACTGGTGGAGATATAATACTGTAGTTGTTCCAATTAATTTAGGCTCTGTACAATGGGTTGCTGCTGTTCTTAATATAACACAAAATGTGTCGGGTGAAAAAAGTATTATCAATGTAAAAATCTTAGATTCATTAAAAACATATGAACATGAAATTGTGAAAGTTCTAGTTAAAATACAAACATTTATGGTTCTCCAATATTTAGCATTACATAGAAAAAATTATAGAGATGCCTTTTCAGTATGAATTTAATCACAAATGCACAAATTTTACATGTGGCAGCAACTGTGGCCTTTATGTGTGTTTCTTTGTAAAAGCAATGTTGTTCAATGTTCCACTAAATCAATTTTGCACTGAAAACATGAGAGATTATCTATTACATGAACTTCTCCATCAAAATATTGTACAGTAATTCATTAATTATTGATTTCACAAATTTGCAATTGTTATCCAATTGAGATTGTTATTCTTTTTCTGAATCTAGGTATTTAATATTTTGTCCACTGACTAGTCTCATAGTTTTGAGATATCAACACTGTTTTAACTTAAGATTGATTGGCCTGATCAGGAATGGTGTGCTTGTACAAAGTTTTTTAATTGGATTCACAGATTTTGGATTTTGTCCCCATAGATAATGAACTGTCGCTCTGCATTGTCCTTAAGAAATGCACTTTTCTAGTTTCATTTCATACTTGATTTGTAAGTGCTAATTCTGTTATATGGATTTCTTATGATCATTATATGTTCAAAATATCTAGAATGTTTTTATTTTTATTTTTTCTGAATACGTTACAAATTGCTTAATTATCTGATAGTTTATTCTTTGTTTAACAATCATATGCATATTAAACTCAATTTACCCCACTAAAGACTTCAGTGAGTTTTTATTTTGTTTGCTTATTTGTGTATCAAATATATTAACAATGGTAATCTTAAGTTGTAAAAAAAACCTTAAATACCCTAATAAATCTATCATTGCAATGCTCGATAAAACTATGCCCATCCTGTATTAATATCATTTAATAGGATATAACCATGTATCACCTATAGTATAAGTGACTCCTACATCTAAAATTGCGCTTCTTTGATAGTAAACTCCATGTTTTCTGACAGAGGAGGGTCTGATGAATTAATTTCACTATGGGTTTATGTTGACACAATGTATAGTTTACCCTGCAGACTGATACAACTATGCCTATTCTGTATTTATATCATTTAATGGTATATAACCATTTATCGCCTATAGTGTGATGACTCCTACATCTACAAGTACGCTTTTTTCATAGATAACTCCATGTTTTCTGACAGAGGAGGGTCTGCTGAATTAATTTCACTATGGGTTTATGTTGACACAATGTATAGTTTAGACAGCAGATTGATAAAACTATGCCCACCCTGTATTAATATCATTTAATGGTATAAAATAATGTGTGTACGTATTTTTTCATATATAATACTACTTTTTGTTTTCAAATATTATAATAATAGTGTAGCCTAAGGATATTAAAATTGCATTTTGTCTAATATTAACAAAAAATGTATTAACCGCTTGGGTCTTTTATTTTGAAACACGCACTTCCGGTTGCCGTCGGATTTGTCCCTCTAATGTTGCTGTCTTCACGCTGCTGGTATTAGCTATAATTTAATAGTATTAAAGTAGTGGAAATAGTCCGCACGCATCTTCTCATATTTACAGAGCAGATGGATCTCCCCTGTCCAGAGTGGATTCAGCATGTGGAGCAGGTTTGGTCAGATCTGGGCTCTTCTGGCAGACAACGCTTTTCTTTCCTGAAAGATCTGGAGGAGATCCTGAACTTCACCCAGTCTCGAATTCAGTCAGTGCTCTTCAGATTTATTAACTAATACTCCATCATTTTTTTACACTCAGTTACAGGAACAGCCGCTTTTATTTGACCTGTAATTAATCGTTTCCATAAACTTAAAAACTATTTTATTGCAGATTATATTTACATAATTTACGCAGGATTATTATTATTATTATTATTATTATTATTATTATTATTATTATTATTATTATTATTATTAGAAGTAGTAGTATTATTAGTAGTAGTTATATGATTATTACTATGACCCAGCTGCAGTGTTTTCAGTTAACGTTTGCAGTATTTGATTTCGTCCAGGCACCGTTTCATGTTTTTTTGTTGATGTGTTTTTTTTCATTGTATTACAGGCCAGAGGATCTGAAAGCTTTGTCTAGGATTTCTGAGAGCTTTCCTGTGAGGAAGTCTGCTGAATGTTCAGTCAGGTTTAGGGAGCGAGGTAACCTCAGCTTTAAAGTGAAGGACTACACAGCTGCTGCACTCTGTTACTCCAGGGTAAAGAATGTCATGTTTCAGTAATTATATGTAGTAGGGAAATGCAGTATATAGTAGGTGCCCAAATTCCGACAGGGCTTGTTTGCCTCCCAGAACTGAACTTACTGTTGTAGTAGTCGCTAGAGGTGGGCGATACCGGGAATTTTGGTATCGATCCGATACCAAGTAAACGCAGGGCCAGTATTGCCGATATCGATACTGATACCGATACTTTTTAATATTTAAGCTTTATAGATCCAAATGATCCAAAAACCTAGGATATAATTTCACCAAACATTGTAAGTGATGACAAAATACTTTAGTATCACAATCAACATTTTTTGTTTAGAAACAATGGAACAGTAACAAAACAAAGTTTAAATATAAAGTAAAAAAATATTAAAAAATAAAATAAAAATTCTCCCCTCACTAGACATCTTTTCTAGTTCTTTGTTTCTTTTTTTAAAATAGAATTGTCATTTGGTAAAACAATAAAAAATAAGGAATTGTCTTCCTTTCAGTGCAATTCAAATGCAAGTTTTTCTTAAATAAAAAGTGTAAAAAAATATCACTCAACACTAATCTCCTGAGGTAGAGGCGTGTCGACTCGAGGAGAGCGCTGAGTGGGCGGGGCCAGGCTGAGCCTACCTGCGTGGCGGTTTGGCTGGCTTTGCTGAGCCATGTGACGCATGTGCAACAACAAGAGACCAGAGAGTAGACTGTGGTGAATCCTCGTGCGCAGCAGTCAGTGCGTGCGGCAGAGAAAAAAGCTTGAATATCGATATTTTTACACGAGTATTGCTCAATACCAATACCAGCGTTGGTATCGATATTATCGATATTTGGATCGATCCGCCCACCTCTAGTAGTCGCATTATAGAGTAAATAGGACATTCATTTCCTGGCTGTATATTTGGTGGGTAAATTATTTTGGGCTTAAGAACCCATTATCCACTTTTTCTGGATGTTTGGGCACCCCTATTCATTAAACTTCTTAAATATCACTGTGTTCATCTACTGTATGATATATTTAACTGAAATTTACGGTGGCCGAGAAAGCCCAACGCAGTTCAAATTGAAAAGCGCTGCAAAAGCACAAAACACATCCATCAAAATTACAACACAGGCGCAGCAAATAGAAAAACGCGCTGCAAATAGAAAAACGCGCTGCAAATAGAAAACGCGCTGCAAATACAACCACAACACAACGGAAGTGAGTCACAACACAACGGAATTTTCCCAGGGGAACTTAAAAGATACTGTACCAGCTAAGATGCGTCTTCAGTAACGTCTCGGACTTCACTATGTGTACAAAGGACAATAAGTGGCAAACAAGGCGTTTTGTGAAGCAGAACTTTTAATAATATGCACACAACCGTGGTAATCACAGGTAATAAACATAACTTACTTTTCAGAAGCTTGTTTGCCACTTATTGTCCTTTGTACACAGCTGGTACAGCATCTTTTAAGGTCCCCCGGGAAAATTCCGTTGTGTTGTGACTCACTTCCGTTGTGTTGTGGTTGTATTTGCAGCGCGTTTTTCTATTTGCTGCGCCTGTGTTGTAATTTTGATGGATGTGTTTTGTGCTTTTGCAGCGCTTTTCAATTTGCACTGCGTTGGGCTTTCTCGGCCACCGTAGAAATTGCTGATCTGAACAACCAATAATTTATAAACGAAAATCATGAAAATGATCAGAAGTGCTCCAACTCCATACCACTGTAGCAAATAATGTAAGTGACTAGTTAAACTAGAAATGTTAACACTTTATTTAGCAGTATCTCCTAAAAAAATTTTACAAGATAAGAAATCCCTTCTTTCAGTAGATACATTTTGAAAAGTTTTTTTGAAAAGGAATAGTTGGGCATCTAACAGGACAACTATCTGATGTCTATTATGTAAATAAATAAACAGAAAAATAAGAGTTAAAAAAGAGTGATGTTTTTTCTCTTTATTTTTGCCTTTTAAGCTCTTCAGGTCCAGTTTATAAACCATAAAATTTTACAAAATCAGTGTACAAAGGAAAACAAACAAACTAAAATTTTAAGCATTGTAAAATAAATAAATAATGTATGACTGTGTATCATGCTTATGTCCTATATAAGTTTTACATATTTATTTTTAATATGTGTTCTTAATTTAGCACTTAACATTAAAATCTGTGTGTTTAAAGTCTCTGTTTTCAATTTTAGGGTGTTTGTCATGCTAGAAAAAATACAGAACCGCTCTCTTTATGTTATGCCAACCGTTCAGCTGCCCTGTTTCACCTTGGTCACTACAGTGTAAGAAGCTTTTTTTTTTTATGTCTCAATCTATTTTTCCATTGTTCTTTTTCCTGCCAGTATTGCTTGTGTACAATGCAAGTTCTGCATGTGAGTCAGTGTTCTTTGGCCATGTCTGGTATTTAGAAATGCATGGAGGACATCCAGCGGGCTTTGGATGAAGGCTACCCAAACCACCTGCAGGGCAAGCTGCTGGAGAGGCGGACACAGTGTGTGAATCGGCTTAAAGAACAAAAACAATCAAAAGCGCCGTCCTCAAAGCATCAGACACAACAGACTGCAGAGGTGAAGAGTGATGCTACCTGTCTGCCGAATGGAGTGTCTGTTCTCTTCACGCCTGAAAAAGGTCGTTATCTGCTGGCCACTGAGGATAAAACAGCAGGAGACATAGTGGTTGAGGACGAGGCTTTCAGTTTTGTTCTTATACCTGATGGTGGACAGCACACAAAGACAAGCGAAGCCTGTTTGTTTGGAACAGAACATCAATACTGCCATCACTGCTTGTGTAAGACTTTGAGTGCTGTGCCATGTCTGGGCTGTAGTTATGCCCAATATTGTGGGCAGATGTGTGCAAATAAAGCATGGAAGCAGTACCATTTTTGGGAGTGCCCAGCTGCCTCTGAGCTGCTGGCTCTAGGAGTGCTTGCGCATCTGGCATTGCGAGTGACTCTGAAAGCAGGGCTAAAGGAGGTTCAGAGGGTAAGGGAGGTTGGTGATGTGTCATGCACACCCCATGTCAGCAGTGACACAAGAGATGGTAAATCTGACTCCTGTGGAGACAGTTTTTGTCTGGAAGGCTCACTGTCAGGTCTGAGTGAGGAAGGATCCAGCAGATGTTCTAAGTGTTTGGACCATTCAAGTTGTTTCCATGGTGGATCATACTTGGGTGTCTATAGCTTGTTACCACATGTGGTTAACCATCCACTCAGTATGCGCTTCCTGTTGGCTTATACCTTGGCGGTGCTCTGTCAGCGACTGAAAGAGGTGCGGCCTTCACCAGAAACATGGACATGCAGTGAGCAGGAAGATGCAGAAAAATGGCGCTGGGGAGCAGAACAGAGCATACTTGAAGCTACAGCTTTGAGACACTTGATGCAATTGCGATGTAACGCTCAAGCTGTGACAGCTATAAGACTTAAAGGTCAGAATCAACTTTTATTTTTAATTTTGTAATACTCATTATGTTTACAGATTCTTCTTTTAACAAGCCCAGCATTGTGACACAAGTAATGCAGAATGGTGTGTGTGAGTGTGTGATTTAATTTTGTGTTTGGGTGAGTATATAAGAGACACAACAGCATTTTTATACAGTTACCTCACTGTAACTGCTTGGCTAGGAAAAGTGCACAAACCTTTTACATCAAGTGCTTACAAAGTGTAAGACAAATCAGGTTATTCTTATGAAAAACATATATCAACCATTTCTACCTGTGTTCCAAAGCCTAGGCTACAGCTTGAGGGAGAACTGTTCTTTTAAGACTTAAACTATTGAGCAGTAAACTATTGCTCAGAGATGCTTTACATTGTATGTGCACAGAGAATCATGTGTAATAGGGGTGGGCAATATGGCCCAAGCCCAAAAATAATATCATGATATGCGATAACGATACTCTTGGCATTTGGACTGAAGTAAAATAAATGATACTGGACAGGTACAATCTGTCTACAGTAGATACATAATGGGAAATGAGAATAGTGTGATTTTTTCTTTTGCTAGAAACAGCAAAAAAGTAGTTCCATGATGTGATAATTAGGAGTGGGTGATATGGCAAGATATTTCACAGTATAATATTGTTCACAATATTCAAAAATGTTGCAATATTATTGCGTACAAAACGATATGGCACACCTCTAGTGGGTAACAGAGGACTGTAAAGGATACATCACTTCACGTCCTTGAAATAGTCAGAAAATAATGATTTATTGTTCAGCTCTGAGCAGAGCTTCTCACTTAATTCTTCACTTTTTAAAAAAAAACATTTTCAGCAAACCCTAAATAAGCTGCTTTTTTCACTCTAACTGAAGGCTAAACATATGGGTCATTTTCTTCTGTTGAAGAGGACAAGAAGCTAGCAGTGCAGTCCAGTGGGGAAGTCCGCATAGCCACTGCTGTTTTCCCCATCCTCAGTCTGCTCAACCATTCCTGCTCTCCTAACACCAGCATCTCCTTCAGTGTGGGTCTCCACTCTACTCCTGCTGATTCCCCTGCTTCAGGTGTCAGAGTAACCATCAGAACATGCAAAGACATTGCTGCAGGACAGGAGCTGCTGCACTGCTATGGTATATACGTATTAGGTTATCCAATGACCATTTAATTAAGATATAGTGGAAAAGTATTGTGTTTTCATCAGAGAAAACCTATTCTTAGTCTTCTTTTTCTCTCCCAGGCCCTCACTGCAGCAGAATGGATGTTAGAAAACGGCAGCACCTCCTGCTGGAGCAGTACTTCTTTCACTGCAACTGTGAGGCTTGCAAGTTGGAGCTAGCTAGTGGAACTGCAAAACAAGCACAATCATCTCCTGGGCTCAAGTGTGAGCAATGTGGAAGCTCCCTTCAGGTAACCAGTACAGAAAGGTTGGATGTGTGCTAGTTCCAGTTTAGTAGAAGGCCAACAAAATTTCAGTAATGTTTAGACACTTTTATCCTAATGAAATCATTTTGATTGGCTGAGTTGTGTTAAAGGTCTCTAAAAGTTATTTTACAGAATGCTGTTGCATGAAGTGGTTCTGAGTGTGCTGCTTGATGCCAGAGATGATATGCTCTAGTAGTGCTGGGCGGTATAGCCAAAAATGCGTTTCATGTTATTTTTGAAGATTCTGACGTTTTCACAGTATATCACAATATTTATTTATTTATTCGCATGACTGGGGTTTAATATAGGTTTGTGAGTTACTTTACTGTTAGTACATATAATATAAAACATTAAGGCTTTAAATTAAGAGTAAATTATGAGTAGTATAGGGTTTACTTTGTCCCCCAAAAAATAAACAATATATGAAGAAATCAGACTTCATTAGCAAAAAACAGATGAAGAATGTAAACAATGCCCTTAAAAAGAAATACAAAATATTAAAATTATTTTACATGGTTCCATGAACATTATAAATGGACCTAAAATACAAAATGTTGAAGTATTCAAAAATATATAGTAAATTTGTTACTAGTGCAATAGAGCTTTTGAGAAATACAGAGCTAGACCAGTGTTTGACTCCACACAGCTGTGCATGCGTCTCTGGCGTTTCTGTTCCGCATGGTGCTCTGCAGCGCCTCTAGCGGTGTGGCGGTATGGAAGAAATGCATACTGGTTCTAGTTCCCTGCGCGGTATACCAAATGAAGCGGTATACTGCCCAGCACTATGTTCTACTTTTGAGATGCAGTTTATTGTATGCAAAAGAAAACAAAATGTATTGCATTTACCTTTATTTTGTCATGATGAACATTACATCAAAGGCATGCAGTTTCACAGGTTCTTTTGATAATTAAATTACAGTGTTTGCTTTTGCCATTAATACATTCACATTATCAGGCTGAAGTGACTGAAATCTGTTTTTTTGCTCATTGTGGCTCAGATCTGATTTTTTCATGGCTGTGTGAACATGCCTAATCTGATAATTAATGGTTCCATCAATGAACTCAAGCCTTTCTGGCCCAGATGCAGCAAAACAAACCCAAACCATGATATTACCACCACCATGTTTCACAGATGGGATAAGGTTCTTATGCTGAAACACAGTGTTTTCCTTTCTTCAAACATAACGCTTTTCATTTAAACCAATGTGTCCTATTTTGCCTAATCTGTCAACAAAACATTTTTTCAATAGCTTTCTGGCTTGTTCACGTAATCTTTAGCAAACTGCAGATGACTTCCACACTTTCACAAACGTGTGTTGTGATGAGCAGACTGCTAATTTGCCACTCACATTGTCTCAATTAAAAAGTATAATACTTGTCTCATTTGTTTAACTCTTTGTCTACTTTTAGGACTCGCTACAGGTGTGTGTGTGTGTGTGTGTGTGTGTGTGTGTGTGTGAAAAATATGTGTGAAAATCTGAGGATGTTTTAGGTTAAATGTATGCAGAAATCTAGACTTTTCTAAAGGGTTTACAAACTTTAGCTTTCATGCTAACAATGCAAATATTGATCAGCTTCTCTGTCAGTATATATAGCAGGGGTATATTTGTAACTATCAGACTGACAGTTGAATTAATAATTTAAAGTGTGTTCAGTGTTCACTTAGTCTGTAACTCTGTAAGTAAACTAAACCCTGGTCCGATTTAACTGAACCCTTACCAGATTTATGAAGCACCTCAATTTGTATTGCTTACTCTGCTCCCCACCCCTGTACACCACAGTCATATTTAGATGGTATAATGGTATAAAAACTAGATACAGTCTTACTCTAGCTTCATTACTTTAATTCATTATAAATTATAGATTACTAGATGTATACATTGTTGGTCATATGTGTTGTTTTTTTCAGGCCAGTGAAGATGTGAAAGTTTGTTCACAGCTATCCTGTGATTATCAAATCTCAGATATTGCACTGCAAACAAAAACGCAGATGCTGCAGGACCGTTTGCACCAAGCAGTGGAACTCCTAGAAAATGACAGAGTAGGTAAGGTAGACAGTGTGTCATTGAAAATATGAACGTCTCTACAGTGGATTCTAAAATGCAATGAATGAAAGCATTTTCATTTTTTTCTAAAATGCACCATTATTTAAAGTAGCAAATAATGTTTGGTTTTGTTTCTCTTTGGCTGTTAGATGAGGCCCTACGGATCTTAAAGGAAGCATCTACTCAGGCAGACAACATCCTAATGAAGACTCACCCAGTGCAGGGAGAACTAGCTGATGCAACAGCACGGGTTTATGCTACTATGGGTGAGAACAGCACTTTGTCTTTTCTTTATATAACTTTGTGTGTAAATGTTAATATACAGCTTTGGAAAAAATTAAGAGACCACTTTAGTTTCTCTGATTTTGCTATTTATAGGTATATGTGTAAGTAAAATAAACATTGTTGTTTTATTCTATAAACCAAGAACAAAATGTCTCCCAAATTCCAAATAAAAATAGTGTCATTTAGAGCATTTCTTTTGCAGAAAATGAGAAAAAGCTGAAATAACAAAAAGATGCAGAGCTTTCAGACCTCAAATAATGCAAAGAAAACAAGTTCATATTCATAAAGTTTTACAAGTTCAGAAATCAATATTTGGTGGAATAACTCTTGTTTTTAATCACGATTTTCATGCATCTTGGCATTTTCTCCTCCACCATTCTTACATACTGCTTTTGCATTTATTATTAATCTTTTTTACGTGGTCTGTTATTTTTTCCCCAGAGCTGTACAGTGCTGTGAAAAAGTGTTTGCCCCGTACAGATTTATTTTGTGTTTTGCATTTTTGTCACAGATTATTTTTTTTTGTTTATTAAACAAACTTTATTATTAAACAAAGATTACCTGAGTAAATAGAAAATGCTGTGTTTAAGTGGAGTTATGTGTCATAACTAAGTTTTGGGAGTGATCCACGCCCTCACTCCTCCCACTTCCATCCCTATTTAAACCGTCACTTCCTCTCTACCTACTCATTGAACAAACCTCGCATATGGTGTTGCTGACCGCTCCTTACCTGGTACACGATGGTTCTGCACCTGTCTGTCTCCTGCGACCAGCTGCTGCTGCACCCTGACTCCTCCACTGCCACTGCTCCAGGCTGCCTTCCCTGGTAGTGGTTTTATCTTGTCTCGGCTGCTGTGGCTGTCGTCTCCTCTACCTGGTCTGGCAGCTCCCGTATGGTCTCCTCGGTCCTTGAGCGGTCTCTCTTGCCGCTGCTGCTAAACCCTTCCTCCTGCCCCTGCGGGGCCTCCACGCGTTCTCTGCGTTCTCTCTCTTTCCGCCATCTCTCCAGCGACGCTGCCGCTGTTTATCCTCTCCTGCTGCCACTGCGGGGCCTCCACGCGGTCTCCGCGTCCTTGGCGGTCTCTCTCCCTCTCTCTTCGCCGCTGCTGCTTCCTTCACGAGGCCTCCCCGCAACCCTGTCATCCGCGGCGGTCTCTCTCTCTCAGCGCTTCCGCTGAACCACTCCTGCTACACTCGCAGGGCTTCCTCGCGTCTTCGCCGGACTCCTCTTCAACCCTTTTCGTCGCTGCACTGTTTGGAGCCGTCTGTTTTGCATTTCCTCTTACTACTGCCTCTCTGGGCGATACTCGAGCTTCGAGCGTGGACACGCCTCCTCTCTCTCTCTCTCTCTCCCGTGCGAGTGTCGGCGTGCCTTCATATCCATGGACCGGCGGTATTTCTGCACATGTGTTTAGCGCCCTTCTCTTTCTCTCTCTGCCGCTACCGCGGCCCGCTCCGACCTGCGTTTCTTTTCCACCCGACCCGCTGGCCGGGTATGGCTCCGCCTTCCTACAGCCTCACTGGGCCGTTCTTGAGCGTAGCCACGCCTCCTCTCTCTCTCTCTCCTGAGCGTGTGTAGTTGTCCCTTCAAAAAAAAAAAAAAAACATAGTTCAGTGACATTCCTGCATATGAGTTCAGCGCCCCTCTCTCTCTCTCTCTCTCAGCATCTTCTTTCTCTCTCTGCCTCTACCGGCGCCCACGCCGTTACCACTGCCGGCGCCCGCGCCGCTCCCGTGGCCCGCCCTTTCCTGTTTCCCCTTCCAACATGCTTTTCCGCCTGACCCGCTGGCTTGGTGTGGCTCCGCCTCCCTGCAGCCTCACTGGGCCGTTCTAGAGCGTAGCCACGCCTCCTCTCTCTCTCTCTCCTGAGCGTGTGTAGTTGTCCCTTCAAAAAAAAAAAAAAACATAGTTCAGTGACATTCCTGCATATGAGTTCAGCGCCCCTCTCTCTCTCTCTCTCAGCATCTTCTTTCTCTCTCTGCCTCTACCGGCGCCCACGCCGTTACCACTGCCGCTGCCGGCGCCCGCGCCGCTCCCGTGGCCCGCCCTTTCCTGTTTCCCCTTCCAACATGCTTTTCCGCCTGACCCGCTGGCTTGGTGTGGCTCCGCCTCCCTGCAGCCTCACTGGGCGGTACTCGAGCATGGCCACTGTGACATTCCTGCTGCTGATTTGGCGCCGCCTGCTGGCCACATGCTGCTAATTTCAGTGTAGACGGCTGCATGTCGGGAGACCCCCAGCTGCCTGTATCACCATTGCTATTGTCTCTGCCTACGTCACCGCCTTCATCTCCGTTGCCGCCATCTTCTGGTCTGCATATTCGTTGCTTTCACCTTCTTCGCTCTCATCAACGCCATGCTGAGCATCGTCTCATCCTTATCGTGGCCATTTTCACCTTAATCGTCTCCGCCTCCTTCTTTGTCTGCATCGCCTTCATCGTCGCTGCCATAGTTTTCGTCGTGGCTATCATCGTCATTGTAGTAGCCATCTTCATCCTCATCATTGCCGCAATCTCTGCCTACATCACCATCAGCGCGATCTTCTCACCTACGTCTTCATCTTCCTTGTCTTCATTGCCATTGTCTTGGGCATCACCTTGCCCTCGCTATGGCCATCTTCGCCACCATGGTCACCATTGCCACCATCTCTGCCTGCATCACCTTCATCTCTGCCACAGTTGTCATGGCAATCCTCATTGTCGTCGTCTCTGTCTGTCATCAACATCATCGTCGCTGCGATCTTCTTGCCTTCGTCTTCATCTTCATCCTTCATCGCCATCGTCATAGGCATCACCTTGACCTCACTGTGGCCATCTTCGCCACCATGGTCACCATCGCCACCATCTCTGCCTGCATCACCTTCATCATCGCTGCGATCTTCTCGCCTTCGTCTTCATCTTCCTCGTCTTCGTCGCCATCGTCTTGGGCATCACCATGCCCTCGCTATGGCCATCTTCATCACCATGGTCATCATCGCCACCATCTCTGCCTGCATCACCTTCATCACCTCTGCCACAGTTTTCATGGCCATCCTCATTGTCTCCGTCTCTGTCTGTCATCGCCATCTTCGCTGCAATCTTCCCGCCTTCGTCTTCATCTTCTTTGCCTTCGCCGTCATCGTCTTGGGCATCATCTTGCCCTCACTTTGGCCATCTTCACCACCATCGGCATCATTGCCACCATCTCTGCCTATGTCATCGCCATCATCGCCGCAACTTCATAGCTTGCACCTTCACCGCCCGCATAATCGCCACCATCTGGGACATAATCTCACCCTCTTCATTCCAATCTTTCATTGCCGTTGTAACAATCACCCTCACCATACTAACCTTTGTCACCGCCACCCTCGTCTTCGCCTCCTTACCCATCTTCGCTACACCAGTCTGTCTGTCCTCCCTGCCCATCCTCCATCATCCCAACACCAGTCCATCTGTCCTCCCTTCCCATCCTCCATCTTCCCACTGCCATTCCGACTGTCCTCATTCTGTCTGTCCTCCCTACTCTTTTTCCATCTCCCGTTGCTGCCATCTTCCCACTCCTTCTTCCCATTCCATCGCCCCGTCTTCCCTCTCCTTCCCACACCATCGCCCCGTCTTCCCTCTCCTTCTTCCCACTCCATCGCCCTGTCTTCCCATTCCGTCTTCCCACTCCATCTTCCCACTACATTGCCCCGTCTTCCACTCCATCGCCTCATCTTCCCACTCTGTGTTCCCACTCCATCGCCCCGTCTTCCCACACCGTCTTCCCACTCCATCGCCCCGTCTTCCCACACAGTCTTCCCACTCCATCGCCCCCACCCCCCCTCGCTTCTGTTGGACCATCAGGAGCACCCCTTCTACCTTACCAGGTCTCTCCTGCTGCGCATGCGGGTCGGTGGCTGCTTTTGGGGCCTTTAAACTATATGTAAAACATGTGCATCATTCCATTAAGTCGCTCAACACTACCTTTCCACTTCAACCGATTTCTGCCACCAAGGACCTCATACATTCCTAAACTCGAATAGGCTGGCAGCACCTTCAAATACCTTACTTAATTATTCCCTACCTTTCTTTCCTTTGACTTCCACACTGCCTTCCCCATGCATCGGTTCATCAACACTCAGTTGCTTCTTAAATCCTAGCAGTGGTCGAAAGTTCTGATTTAATTTTTGGGGCTTTGGCTTCACGCTTTACAGCGAAGCTGCCCCGAACTCCATCCCAAATACTCTGAGTTCGCTCCCCCTCTTTCTTCTTCTCTGCCCAGTCAAGGGCATGGGTCAATACTAGCAAAGTGGAGTTATGTGTCATAACTAAGTTTTGGGAGTGATCCACGCCCTCACTCCTCCCACTTCCATCCCTATTTAAACCGTCACTTCCTCTCTACCTACTCATTGAACAAACCTCGCACCCACCTCCTCCCCATCTTCCTCCTTCTTTAATTTTATTCTCTTCTCATGTTTCTCTTCATGAGAGGGGGGGCTTTGGCTTCACGCTTTACAGCGAAGCTGCCCCGAACTCCATCCCAAATACTCTGAGTTCGCTCCCCCTCTTTCTTCTTCTCTGCCCAGTCAAGGGCGTGGGTCAATACTAGCAAAAAGATGATTTCATTTATTAGGGGGAAAAAAATCTATTCAAACCAACCTGGCCCTATGTTAAAAACTATTAATTCCACAATGCACAAAAAAATAGAGAATACTGTCAGTATGTATGAGTAGTGGAGGTAGTGCAGTTAAACCGTTTAAAACAGTTTTGCAGTTCAGTTAAGGAAAGGCTGATTATGTGAACCATAAAAATAGTGCAAGTATGCCGATGTGTAAATAAATAAGCTAATATGTAGAGAACAGTGATGTGTACAGACTGTAAAGTGGTATATAACATAATAGGCACAGTTTTTAAGTGCTTAGTATATAATATGATAATGTTCTATACTTTGTATATATACAGTATACACTCACCGGCCACTTTATTAGGTACAGTTTGCTAGTACTGTGTTGGACCCCCATTCCACAGAGTCTGGTCCATATTGACATGATAGTATCACGCAGTTTTGTCGGCTGCTGCACATCTATGATGCAAATCTACCATTCCACCACATCAAAAAACACTCTATTGGATTAAGACCTGGTGACTTTGTAGGCCATTCGAGTACAGTGAACTCACTGTCATGGTATACAAAAAAAAAAAAAAAGAAAAAAAAAAATTTGACGTGTTGTGCGTTCAGAGATGCTCTTCTGCAGACCTCGGTTGTAACAAGTGTTTGAGTTACTGTTTCCGTTCTATTAGCTGGAACCAGTCTGGCATTTTTCCTCTGATCTCTGGCATCAACAAGGCATTTGCGTCTACAGAACTGCAGCTCCCTGGATATTTTCTCTTTTTTGGATCATTCTCTGTAAATCCTAGAGATGGTTGTGCGTGAAAATCCCAGTAGATAAGCAGTTTCTTAAATACCGTCTGGCACCAACAACCATGCCATGTTCAAAGTCACTTAAATCACCTTTCTTCTCCATTCTGATGCTCGGTTTGAACTTCAGCAGATCGTCTTGGCCATGTCTACATGCATGAATGCATTGAGTTGCTGCCATGTGATTGGCTAAATCGACATTTGCGTTATTGGGCAGTTGGACAGGTGTCCTAATACCTAATAAAGGGGCTGGTGCGTGTATGTATATAAAATACAATAACATAAAAATAAGAAAAAGCCAATACTAGTACTACATAGTACACAGTAATATTAATAAATGTATAAATATCAAATACAAATGCATATATAGGTGAAGATATGTCTATTTGAGTGTTGTGTTATATGTATTTTACTGTACTGGGAGGAGTTGAACAGTCTGATGGCTTAAGGGACAAAAGACTTCCTGAATCTGTACTTGGAGCAGGACTAGATCAGCTGTCTGCTGAGCTTGTGTATAATGAAGTGAAGATTGTGTATAATGTTAGCAACTTACTAAGGGCCTTTCTCTCTGCCATTGATGACACAAGTGTGTCGAGTCGCCCGGCTAAACTTTGGCACAAAAAATATATTAGAAAAAGATCTTAAAAAGATACAAAATTAAAAATGTTTGCAATTAATTATTTTATTTTTTTATTGTTTCCTACATAAATGTGTTTAATATGTCATTACTGTGTGCTGTTCAGGGGACTGGAGGCAGGCTGCTTCTCATCTGAAACGCAGTGTTCATGCTGTGCGTTCACAGTATGGGGAAGACAGTGTGGAGTTAGGCCGACAGCTCTTTAAACTGGCACAGCTGCACTTTAATGGGTAAGGTTTAACACTCACTTGTTCTTATTGATATTACAATGAATGAATGTGGGAGATCTAGTGTAAGTAGGTGCACCTGCATTATGATGTAGGTATATTGCTGCTCTGCTGTCAGCAATATTTTTTTTTTACATTTTCAGTGTTACTGCTGGATTGAAAATAGTCTAGTTGAAAAGGTACTGCAATAGACAAACTCTTGGATAAATTGACCTATTGTCAGTCTTCTACTGATCATGCTGTCATAGCTTGCTTTTAGAGCGCAGGAATAGTATTTGTGCATGAAAAATATGACAGAATGGTCTGTAGTTATACATTAACACTGGATACCAAAAAGATATAATCACATAAAAAAATAAATATGAACAGCCAATAAAAACTATTACCGAAACTGCATTTAAACATTTGGCCATTATATCTTTAGAAATTATGTAAATAATATTTGTTCTGTATTAAAACTTGTTGGCAGATTCAAATAATAACAAGATGGATTGTCTTTATGCATCCTGTGCTTTTTGGCTCTTGAGTTGCTAGAATGGTCTGAACTGGCTTTCTCCACATATACGGCTTAGAATTAAAGACAAAAAATGTAATCTTTGTCTCATTAGACCAAAAGCATCTTATTTCATCAGACCACACTGCTCACACTGCCAAAAGTAAAATTGTCCTTCTATTTTTTTTCAAAATTTCTGAAGCACTGATGTTTGGGTTTTCACTGGCTGCAAGCCATAATCATTAGGGGTGTCAAGATTGTCTAAATCCTCGATTCGATTTTAGGGTCACGATTCGATTCTCGATTATTTATTTATTTTTTTTTACAGCAGAGAGGCCTATGCCAGTTTTAGATTAGTCTATGGTCAGTCATTGGTTTGATTCATCAAATGTAAAATATTTCCAAATTTCAAAAGGTGGGCTTGATATGATGCAATGTGATACAAGTGATATGTAATACACCACATTAAGCACCAATGGTTAAATTTAAATAATTTAATTAAGCTATATATGTAATGCCATCTAGTGGCGTTTTTAGGTAGGAGCAGTGTGCACTATTAAAACAGCAATGTGCAACATAAAATAAATAATAAAAAAATACAGGAAGAGTCATGTAAAAAATAATAGAACAATTAGAGCCTTAACAAACTGAACTCTATCCTACTATAACAGTTAAACATGAAAAGACTTTAAGACTTTTTCTTTAACAAAGACGTATTATTAACTTTATCTGAGAGAAAGATGCTCCTTAAGGTACCAAAACTATTAACATAATTGAGGCTAGACAAAATAACTGTTATTTTTATATTTTTAAGTTTTTCTTTAAGAAGATGAGAATGTCCACATTCTCTGGAGAAAGGGCTGCTCTTTGAGCAGTCACAATGATCGTGGCGTCGGCTACAGCGTGCTGCGCCATTTGCGTAGCGTGCATGCTTGTGTAGCTTAGAGGGAGGGATCGTCGATCTTCTTTTGACTTCGATGCTCGAGACCATGACTTAATTTTCAATCGATTTCGATAAAATATCTAAAGCGTGACACCCCTAATAATCATCAATAATAAAAGAAATAAACGTTTAAAATAGATCACTCTGTGTTTAATACATCTATATAATATTAGTTTCACATTTTCAACTGAATTACTGAAATAAACTAACTTTTCAATGATGTTCTAATTTTTAGAGTTGCACTAGTACTAAGAACTTGTTGTCTTTTTGTCACCTTCAAACTTTACAGAAGAGACCGAAAGTCAGCTCTGTCAGTGATCCCCAGAGCCCAGCGTCTTCTCTCCCTCCACTGTGACCCTCACTGTGAGGAACTGCAGGAGCTTCAGGAAATGGAGGACTGCTTACACAGAGCTGTGTAACAGCATCTTCTCATTTACTAACGCTTACTACTGGGCTTTGCTGATTCTATCTGCTTTTCTGTAGCACAAACAGAGATAATTGTAATGCAATATGAATGTCATACCTTTGTAAATAAATATAGTTGATATTTGAGATTGTGGTGTGATATTTATTTTTGATAGACAAAGCTTATTGAGTTGCAATAAGATCTGAAATAATTTGACTTTTTTTATACCCTTTCTGGCCAGCAGGGGGGAGTCTATATCAACAGTCAAAATTGTTGCTCGTGTATAAACAGTCAACACAAAGTGCTTATTTCAAGCCTATACATATCTTACTCAAAGAATCTGCTGAATATTGGTGTATTAAATTAAACTTCAGATAAGTTGGATATAAGCCCAGATCTTGCCCTCCTAGTAGCCTAGAACTGCTTAAGGTCACAGGAAACTTTTCATCCTGTCACGTGGATGTATTATACACTGTATTTTTGCTGATCAGTGTCTTTTTTTTCAAGCTGTGGTTTATATATCTGTAGGATCATTTAAAGATGTTTATAGTGATCGAGCTTTGCCTATGTAATGATAATGGTAATGTTTGTGCTATAGTGTCCTTGAGATAACAGAGCCTAGCCATTGAATAAGTATTTCAGCCTTTCATCTAATATAGCACTATTGCTTCATCCCGCATCCCCACACCCTAAATGGAAATAGAGCAGAAAAGAGAACGTTCAATAGAAGAATCCTATTATCCAGGATGGAGGTGTTATGCATTCATAGCATAATAATTGGACTTCCTGTGGCACACACTGCTCTCTCTTTACTGTTTGTCATACTGAACACAAATGATGGCATTCAGCACTGCTGTTTAGTTTCACTGCTAGAGAGAGTCTGTTCTGACTCTGGTGCATTTGAGCTGGTAGAAGTTACAGTGGGAAACTTCTGATATACCTTGGATGAGATAGAAAAGGCATACACTACTAATTTATTAGCACTCTTTGTATGTGCAGTCATTAGCCGTTTTATGAAGAACACCTACCATCAATCACCAGATAATATTTGGGTAGTGGACTATTCTAAGGAGTGACACCACTATTGTGGCATTTTAAGTACTGTTTACACTAAGTTACAGGACATGTAAAGGCACACAATCAACAAAATTGCTGGTGTTAAAACACAGATACAGTAATTCACATTTTTATGGATAATATTCGTAGTTTTTGTCGTTTTGTAACTCTTTATCACTGGCTAGTTTTCAACCCTGGTTGCTTGCATAAGTTCTCAACCCAGCAGCAGCACTGACTGGAATGATATTCGTTTTAATGTACATAACATGCTTGTACCAGTACAATATATGCTTGTTTACCACAACCATGGCTTACCATGTCAGTGACTTATCCGTGCATTGCTGAAATGGTCCATCTGTCCAAATAAAATCTGGTCAGTGGTGGTCATATGCTGATATCTTTACATTATAGTTTACCTGCCACTTGCAAAACAGTGTTCAAAAGAAATTGCATTTTTCCATCAAAATAAGTTATACATGCTAACAGATAAAAAAAAGCTTAGCAATACACTGTTTAAGTTGTTGTCTAACAGTTTCTAAAACCTTTCGTATTTCTAATTACGATATTACAGTAAAATAATGTGTTTATTGGGAAAAAGTGTACATTTGCCCACAGATGTTGCAACTGAGCCTGTAGATCCGGCATCTTCATAGCTTGTGAACCAACATCCTAGCTGGTGCCATAAATGCTCGATTTATGATAAATCTGGCAACTAGGCAGGCCAAGGCTGGGGCATTTCTGGGAAACCCTTGATGCGTGTGGTCGAGCAATCTCCTGCTAAAAAATGCCAGCTGGAATTCTTGCCATGAGACATAGGCAGGATGTCCAGCACATGTTGCTGAACAAACCCTTGTTTCACTACCAGGGGTGACTAACTGGCATATGCAATGACTTCCTAGATCATCACACCAGGAGGTGGGGCATAGAGTCGCCCCACAGCAAAGGCGACGCTGAGAGTTTGGCCTTAAGTATAGTTTAAGGGTTAAATTTACCTAGCACTTTATAATTAAGGCTGTATCTTTGAAAAAAATTTTTTTCTTTGAGTTTTAGAGCTGTAAAATTGACAGTAGGGGAAGGCAGGTAGGCGTTCTCCGCTGCAGTGCTGTTAGCCAATCAGAGGTGATATGTTTGCATGTAGGAATATTTATGATCAACAGCCAAAAAGTAATTCAGTGATCTAAAGCAGGGCTAAATAGAAACACCTGAGCACTTTTTTTTCCACAAAAAAACGGCTCACATGGCATTGATACATATAAGAGACCATTTTAAAATAAATGAATAACGTTGGAATGAGACCTTTAAAGTAAGATAAAAAAAAATACTGAATTAAAAGTGAACCTAAATGATACTTAAATTAAAATACAGTATAAATTGTTATATTTACAATTTGTTGCATTCTTGTGTTCGTATTATGTTAGTCCATATACAGTATTGTCACTCTTACACACAAAAACTAAAATCTCCAAAATATCAGCTTTACAGTTAAAGGGAAAAATCAATGGAAGAGTAAATACGTAAACATATATACAGCACAGTGTAGTTACAAAGTTTTAACCTGACAGAGAATATATGTTAGTTTAGTTAGTTTAGTTTTCCTGACTGTCCTAATTTCCTACTCTAGTGTTGCATGCGTGCCACTGTAATTCTCTCTCATGCCAATCTGTAATATTCACTGTTGCAGAAAGCCCTTCATTATGGGATATAATGAGCAGTTTTACAGTAAAGTGTGGTCAGATTATTTTATGAGCTATTTTGGGAGCTCCAAAATGAGCTCAACTATTGCACACCTCTCTTCTATATCTCTGACAGGTGGTGAAGAGAGACTGCAGGCACAGGTAGATTGATTGGTTAATTTTTTTTTTGGGTACTGAGGGACAGTTCTAAGCCCTATTGGCTTCTGGCCCACTGACCTGCTGTACATTAGTTGATATTTATGGTGTTTATGGTGTTGTGGTTATGGTTTGGGCCTGTGGTCAAGGCTCCTGAAAACAGTACATCTTTGTAACAGTCAGCAGCTAATATAATTACACATCTCACGAGGACATGCACTGTAGCTGTGACCTCACACTCACCTTCAACGCTCAAACAGGCAGCACACAAAACAAGACAATTAACAGAAAAAATCTGCCTTTCTACTAAAAAAAATTGTAATGATAAATATTTTTAATGCATTAATGTAATAGTTCACACCTCTCTTCTAAATATTTTGATTGTTTCAATGTATTGTAAACTACTTGCACATACTGCATTAATTGTGGTCATTGCTTCACTTTTAAACGCACATCTTTTTGTCAGTGAGGTTATCGCAGGAGTGACAGCAATGCCCAGCAGAATTTATAACTGCAGGCTCTGTCCGCATGGATTAAAGCCTGGTACGGATGGATGGCCTTCAGCTGTGTCCTGCGTTCTGACATACCATGTTAACTTATAGAACAGAAAAACAACAGGATATACTTATGACAGAGTCCTATCCTATACTCACTAGGCTAGAACAGAATGAGCAGAAATCTCAGCTGTATGTATTGAGACTGAACTATACATTTAGAAATACTGTATATCAGTGCATTAACTGTATATCAGTGCATTATTTTATTTATGTGAAAGTATTGTTAATTTCCAGCTAAAACAGTCATTTTGAACGTTATATATTAGATTACCCACATAAAGAAGGGGAATAGTAAAATAAAAATAAAGTATAAGATTAAAATTGCGAGAGGCAAATGTTTGTCACACCAGATACTGACTGGTTTTCTGCACCTCCCACCCCACCCCTCGTAGATTTTCACAATATTGTAAAACTGCACATTGTAGAGTGGCCTAATAATAGCTTCGGTCCAATCTGAAGGCAGGCCTAGGTAGCTCTTTTGTTCAGCAGCATTTTAACCAATACGAACCCTTATGAGTGTTCAGGACGCTTTTGGAGTCGGCATTCCGTAGTGTATCGGCTAACCTGCTGAACTAACGATAGCTCCACCAGGTTAACTAACAGGGTTAGTTTGCAAACAGTACTAGATAGTGAAAATATAGTAGAAATATAGAAGAAAATGACTTTCATTTGTACAGAACCTCCCCCACAGTGACTCGTCTACTAGGTTTTTAAATCTGAGCACTGGAACTCTGAGCTGATGAAATGCATCATTGGATTGCCTTCACTGAGAATGAGCCGTCTCATGCTGCCTTCAGAATTGGGGTAAAATAAGGATGGTGCCCATGAAGGATCATGTGCTGCCTTCAGAATGGGTCTTTTGCTTAGGAGTGCACACAGTTGGGCAGCTGCCTTCAGAATACAATGCAGCTCTAGTGACCTTAAAAACATCAGACCTTCAGAATACAATGCAGCTCTAGTGACCTTAAAAACATCAGACCTTCAGAATACAATGCAGCTCTAGTGACCTTAAAAACATCAGACCTTAAAAACACATATCATCCTAGTGATATTAAAAATCCTCATTGATACATTACCTGGGAAAAACTGTGATCCTAATGATTTTGAGGGTGGCATTATTGTTGGTGCCAAGAGAGGGTGGTTTGGGTCCACAGTGAGCTTCTTGGTCTTCTGTGTGTTCAGTGGAAGGTTGTTAGTGACACACTATTGAGCCAGATGCTGCACTTCCTCTGTTGACAGTCTCATCATTGTTGCTAATCAGGCTAACCGCAGTGGTGTCATCTGCAAGCTTGATAAGTTAGAGCAGGGGTGTCAAACTCATTTTGGCCGAGGGCCACATTGGCATATTGGCTGTCCTCCGAGGGCCAGATGTAACTTATAAATGTAATAAAATGTAACCAAATGTAATATATGTAAATGAATGTAATTACTCCTTAATGTTAAATAACTCTCAATATATTATTTATTCAATCAAATATTACAGTTGCATGGAAAAAATGTTTGCTTGTTGCTCTATTAACATAAATCCTTTTAATTTGTCATGTCATGAAATCCAAAAACTCCATCAATCAAGAACCAAACTATTCAAGTGAATAGAAATGACATCAAGTTATATTAACTTTGAAATTATTAACTGAAATAAGGCTTAATAAATATAAAATCAAAAATTGTGAGCTGTTAAGAACATAGCATTTCCTCAGATTTAGCAGTTCCTCATCCAACCACTAGTGGGAGCTGCAGCAGCAGTACCACAAGTCCGCAGTCTTTACTGAGTCAGAGCTACAGCCCAGCCACGGGCTACAGGGCTCAGCTCAGCCAGTCTGGAGCGTTTTTACAATTTTTAAGTTCTTCTGTGTATGAAATAAAGATTTTTGTAACCGAATAATACAGCTCTCTACAGTTCATCTTTCAGCCCAATCAGCTAACAGCAGCCGTTTAGAGCATGAGTCACTGCTGGGATTACATTATAAACAGGTCAGTTAGCGCGCTGCTAACCTCAGGATGTTTATAACTACGGAGTTTAGTGGACACACCACGGCTGCAAGGTTAGACTGTTGAAGGCTACTGAAGACTATTAAAGGCTATTGGAGGCTATTGAAAGGGTTATTGAGGGCAGAAATCAGTAAAGGCTGGTTAGATAAGTGATTCACGTCCTCGTCCTTTGCTGTGGTGAAACTGCGACTAGCGCTGTCCCAGTGATGTTTATTAACGTCATTAAAACAGATTTTGTCAGCTATTGTCTTATAAATATTTACACAGAACTTATATCTCTCCTAAAAAGCGTTTATTTTGGTCAGTAACACTCTTCGTAACACAAAAGGCATACCGGTCTTTCGCCTTGAAGCACAGCCGTCCGTCTGCATCAACTTCTCTTTTTCTGGACATTATGGGATAAACATTTATATGTCTCAATTCCACCCGCGAAGTTACACCTTCCCTCCGGCAGGGTTTCCACATTAATGACTACACTGCCGTGTAGTGGCAGTAAGCCGTAACTTTGCGGGTAATACAATCGACAAGCATTGTGGGAAATGTATTTTTTGGTCAAAGAACGCTTCTGACTTATTTATTATAGACACTAAGATCTTACAAGCTCTCGCGGGCCACATAAAAAGACGTGGCGGGCCACATTTGGCCCGCGGGCCTTGTGTTTGACACATGTGAGTTAGAGCCATAAACAGCTTCGCACTAATGCATGAAACAAGAGTAGGGGAGTGAACTGAGCATGCAGCCCTGGGTAAAATCGACACATAGCACATACAGTACCAGTCAAAATTATGGAGAAATCTCTTCTCATTCAATGTGTTTTCTTTCTTTTTATATTTTTTTCCCTGTAAATTTAATATTTCAGACTATATTAAAGCTATGCTGGAAGTTTTATACAAACCTGTTTTAAGTACCACATTTAGCTTTGATGACAGATCTGCTAAATCTTGGTGTTTTCTTAGTGGTTTTATTAGGTACAGTCACCTGGAATAGTTTCTTAGCATCTTAAAGGAGTTCCTGTAGATGCTGATCTTCCTCATAGTTGGGTTAATGTCAGGAAATTGTGGAGACAAAACACTTGTTTACTGTTTACTACGTAATTCCATATAATTGTGTCCCTTAATTGTTTTAATGACTTAATTAATTAATTACTTAATTAATTAATCTAAATGTATACAATAAATACAATGTGTACAATTAAATAAATAAAAAAACATTAAAGAGCCACTAAACCCACAAACATATATATTTTTTATTAATAGCTGAATTATGTTCCTTTGAGCAATGAAACATTCCAGTTCGGCTTACAAAAATATATATACATTTCCTAACCTTTAAAAAAAAACACCTTTATTGTGGCCATTTCTGCCTCGGCAGCACCCTCTCAGGTTCAACTGTGCTATAGGTGTGGATAATGTGTCCGTATACTTTGGTATGCAGACAAATCATAATATGCAGATCAGACAATCAATAATTTGCACACGAGGGGAGCACCTTTCTCTCCCTCTCTTTCCCACACGTGATTGGGGAAATAGTCTGTCATCTGCATGTGCATTTGTGTTCACTCTTGGGCCACTTGTTCTAGATTCACCCATTCTATATTCCGGGAGATTTTATCTGATTTGCGGGCATCAGGGATCAGTTATTGATATGCGGTAGACTCCCATGACTTCCAGGAGCCTTGGAAAGTCTGTTGTCACTTAAAAATGGACACATTTTAGCTTACAGAGTTTAGGGAGGAGAATCCCATATCAGAATTGGCTTAGAGCCCTACTGAAATCCGGGCCAGTCCGGGATCTGGTGGTATGTGTTATGTCAAAAAACCCTTTTATGGTGAGCAGAGAATATATGCCAGCTTTTCCCAGCTAGCCACCAACATCAGTAGTCAAGGTCCGTAGTCAGTAGTCATTGGTCATGACGTCAGATGACAAAAAAAATCATTCAATACTATTATGTGCCTGCAGAGTAGCCAGTCATGATAACTAACAGGACGTTAAGACTGAACTTCTGGTTATACCAGCAAAACCATCTTTTCATCACAACTTCTCTATAACCATCAAGTCTCTCTCTCTCTCACCGACAAAGGTTGCTAGGAACCTGGGTGTTATGGTTGATGACCAGCTCTCCTTTTCGCACCATGTGGCCTCAGTTGCTCGATCCTGCCGCTTCGCGCTTTATAACATCAGAAAAATTTGACCGTTTCTGACGCAACAGGCCACCCAACTCCTGGTACAAGCAGTCGTCATCTCACGCCTCGACTACTGCAATGCCCTGCTAACTGGCCTCCCGGCCTGTGTAGTAAAACCACTCCAGATGATCCAGAATGCAGCAGCACGTCTGGTCTTCAACCAGCCAAAACGGGCACATGTCACCCCGCTGCCCATTGGCTACCAGTTGATGCTCGCATCAAATTCAAAGCTCTTACAATCGCCTACAAAGTGATGACAGAACAGCTCCTTCCTACCTGCACTCGCTCCTGAAGGCTTACGCTACCTCCCGGCCGCTGCACTCCTCCAATAAACGTCGCCTCGCTTTACCAAACATTCACACAAAGCAATCCAGACTGTTCTCATACAGAGTTCCCCAATGGTGGAACAAACTACCTTCCACTACCAGATCAGGAGAATCTCTCACTATCTTTAATAAAATCCTGAAGACAGAGCTCTTCAAAGAGCACTTACTCTTAACACCTCTAACAAACTAACTACTTCTAACCTCATTTCCTTCTTCCCCTCCTAAACTCCTGTATCCCATTATCTCCCTTTGACCTCCTTTGGACCCTATCTAAAGATGTTTTACCTTTAACTTCTATTACTTTTGTACTTCAGTATTGTAAGTCCGTGTAGATTTCTGAACTCCACCCCAAAAATGATAGATCCATGTTGTAAACCCATTCTGCCCTAGAAAAAGAACAGTTCAAAAAAATAACTGAAAGCCTAATTTTGCCATGACAACAACAATACCTCTTAAGCAAATTCTAAAAGCAAGCATTGCACCATCTACAATGAAACCAAATAAAAAGAGGATATGGACTACCTCACAAGCACAAGCCATGGTCACTAGAGTCTCCAGACCTGAGCATTAAACCAGGTATGTGGATAGACTTGAAAAGATACACATACACACTGTACACACTGTACTCCTTTAAATATCTGCCACCAAGCTCTTCTGCCTGATGATTAGCACAACACTGCTGTGTGTATGTGTGTGTGTGTGTTTGCCCCTCAAGGGCAAGAGAGTCATCTGGTCAATTTTCCACAGCTGATTTCCACCAAGTAATTCCATCAGGTAACTGAGCCTGTTCACACCACGTGTGTGTAAGCTGGTTGCAGAAGGCCTGGAGTGCTCAGAGCTCCTCTGGCAGTGCTAATGCTTGTCTTGGTTCAACTAATGGGTGAACAGAAGGGATGGAGGGGTTGTCAGAATTGCGTGAGGTGGATGTATTTTGCTGATGCTAGTGTAGTCAGCGCTGCCAAAGAGATGAGTGAGTGGCTCACTGACTCAACAAGCACAGCTCTCAGCCATCAATCACACACAGCAATTTACAGTTTCAAGGTCAGAGGGATGGATACAGGGTGGAGACAGCGAGTCCTGGGGCATTTGCCCTGTATGTACAGTACTACTAGTGGAAAAGTGTGTGGGTTCTCTTAAAACTGCTTGAGGGTAATCATGCATGATATTTTTTATTTGAAAAAAAAACAGCTGTGATAAATTTTTGCTCTTTGGACAAAATCACTCTCACATAAAGAGATCTCAGCAACTCTATTCTTTCAGTGCCCTTTAATATTTTTCATTTTCAGACAAAATATCTATTCAGGACATTAGATATTAGATTGGTAAAAGAAAATAAAGAATGAGAGTGAAACTAAATATGTTTTATTCTCATTCTTTATTTTCTTTTACAATCTAATCCAATCTAAATTGCTACATTAGATAAACAGTGCTTTTGAACTCTACTGCATATTATCTCTAATGCTTCTCAGAACAGCAGCCTGGTCACTCTGAATCCATTCAGTCAACCTCATTGAATGCATTTAGGATTATTTGGATTGTCAGGTGCAGGAATATCTCTATTTCCATCTAACATTTTAGGCTAAACTTTGGAGGTGTGAGAAAAAACAGAAAATAATGACATTTTACCAATTAATATAAATATGAATGCATTATACATAGTATAAATAATAATTAATCATCTGAAAATGTATGTAAGAATATTATGTTAATCACTGTTAAATATGTTTTTTTCCTGATATTGAAATGTACTTTTTTTGTTTGTTATTGTATTGTTTATTCTCTGACTTTTGTACATTTTCTTCATGAGTTTTGTAGGGTATGTTCTAAGAATCATGTACAGCGCCCTCCATAATTATTGGCACCTCTAGTTAAAATGTGTTAAAAGCCTTAAAATGAAGTAAATTTTTATTGCAGAAGCATAATCTCACTCTGAAAAATTCTCTCAAAAATGGTTCACAAGTCACAAAATCCATCTCCTCTAATGGCCATCTCAGTCCCCAAACCTCAACCCAACCTGTGGGGTTTTCTGAGCTGAAGAGGAGAGTGTATAGGAGGAGACCCAGGACTCTGTATGATTTAGAGACATTGTGTAAAGATGAATAGCTAAAAAACCCTCTTTCCGTATTCTCACATCTTATGAAGAGTTATAGGAGAAGTTTTAGTGTTGTCTTGTTGGCTAAAGGAGGTTGTACAAAGTACTAAAACCAGGGGTGCCAATAATTGTGGCACACATGATTTAATTTAAAAGATTTATTTATTAATGTGTGATTTTTTTTCCCCCACCAAATAAAGGCACTTGCTTAGATTTTTCTCTTTTTTGCATTGCTGTCCCATATTATTTATATCAAAAAGAACACTTCTTAACCAGGGGGGCCAATAATTATGGAAGGTGCTGTATGTACAAAATATATATTACAAATTCAATCTTTCAGCCATGGTTAGTTAATCTTGTTTCTCTACAATGCATTTGATTCTGCAGCTGGACTCTAATCTATTGCTGCTTGATGGTCAGAGGATGCATTTTAGATCATGTTCCTGGCCTAGGGACACCAGGCAGTCTCCAAGCTCCTCCCCACAGATGTCTGCCTATGTTTCAAATGACTTAGTTGACGCACTTCTGTATATAGAATACGTAGCCGAAACGTTTTGGTCATGGTTTATTATTGCATTATGTATAGTGCATTATTTGATTTCACCCAGATCAGTGGCTCAGATCACAACAAGAGCTTTGTTCAGTCTGCCCCTTTCTGAGGAGAAAAAGAGGATGGAAAAGCTTCAGCTACTGCTTTAGTAAATAATTATAGCAATCTTTGGGTGAGGTTTTCAATGTAAATTTGATTCAATTGATACTTACAGTTCTACGACTATTGGGCTCCAGGGCTCCAGCCTATTCTATTAGCAATGCATTTCTATGGATATCAGACAAGCTTTGTGTCACTTGTGTCATAAACAGGTGCCTTGTAAAGCAGGGGTAACTGCAGGAAGTTTTAAATAGGGTGACACTAATAATAGATTGTGTACAAACCATAAACTGAGATGCGGTCTGACATTTGGTGTTTGTCCTTCTGTGTATAAAGGCAGTACCATGATTCCACAACACAAATCAAGCTCCTGTTTTGAGCCAATGATCCAATGCTCTGATATGATTCAGGCCATGATGGCCAGTATCCAGTGGAATTAAGCATTAATATATTTCAGTGCAAGCTTCTGACACCCATTTAGACACACCTCTGCCATAAAGTTGCTAAATTCACTCATTTGAAGAAATTTGCTGCTGTAAATAAGCTATATTTCTCATTGAAAGAATTGTTCACGTATAATAAATAAAAATATATCGATAATTTTGCATCATTTACTTTTATGTTTACCTAAACTTAAGGCTTATTTGAATGAGTAAGTATTAACTATAAATTAATCAGTAACTTCTATGAAATTAGTAAATAATTTATATAAATTAATAAGTAACTACTATGAATTAGTAAGTATTTATTCTAAATAAATCAGTAACTACTATAAAATGAAAAGTAATTAGTATAAGTGAACAATTAGTCATTTTAAATTATTTAGTAATTATTCTAAATTAATATGTAACTACCATGAATTAGAGCATAATTACTATACATTAGTTCACATTTACTATAAATGAGTAAATAACTACTGTGAAATGTCTTTTAACCCTAAAGTGAAAGAGACTTCTCTCTTTACCACACAGTCTCTTTCACTATTAGAATGCAAATTGTATAAATGTGATCATAAAATTGCCACACTGTCATCTAAAACAGTCAGCATTGTTAGTGGTTAATCACTTCATTCAGACACAATGTTTCTGACTTTTGTGGCGCTTAAGTACTGAGAAAGCTGACTGAATCTCTGTAGATATACTGCAGTTATCATTACTCTTCTTGTTAAAGTATTGATTATAGTGTATAAAGCACACTTAGTGAGGTGAGTTGCTGAGGAGGGGGAGGCCTGACATGAAGTGTAAGACTGAGATACCGCTTGATGTTTCTGCTTGATAGCTTTTTCAATTGTCAATTGCAGCTTCAGTTATTAATATGTGAAAGACATAATTGGGATTTGAATGGTAAAAGACGCTACTGCGCTGAATTGTGATCAGAACTGGACCATCAGTAAGCTAGCAGGTTTGCATTAAACCACCACCTGAGTGCTGGCCGTATCATGCTTTCTTCAAAGATGAATGTATTTGGAAGTAGGAAAATATTCAAAGAGCTAAAGACTGCTTTGAATTTGGTCATATTGAGCAGTGTAGTTTTATTCCATTCATCTTAGAAATGGAATACCAATTATGGGCATACAGAGAACTACAGAATGACCCACAACTTTAACCAGCAATTGTCTTTTTAAGGTTGTTCATGTAAAAACATTCACTAAAATAATCAGGCATGCCAGCTTTATAGTTTCACTTTAAATTTGCTTTTGTTTGTGCATTATGTCTGCTAATGTATTGCTATTTTCTGATGTTTTTTCTATACTAGCATCAAGCTAACAGTGGAGATTTATTTTCAGATTACACCCTATATTATATATGTAGACATATGAAGATCAAAGCAGACATTTAAGCAACGATGTAGAAACACAAAGCCTATCCTAAACATTAGAGAATCATGTGAATGTCCCTAAATCACCAGTGCTAATGACTCCACATCTCACAATTACCACATGGTAGATACAGTAACAGGTAACATGGCAGTGATCTGGCAAGGCATCAAAGGTGATCCACTGGTCACTGTCTGTGAGGTCAGTGTCTGTGAGGTCAGTGTCTGAGAGTTTGGTGTGTTCTCCTCATGTTTGTCTGGGTTTCCTGCAGGTACTTTGGTTTCCTCACATTTCCCCAAAACACACAGTGGGTGAATTGCCCAAGCTGTGTTGCTCCCTAGGTGTGAGTGTATGACTAAATTTGTGTGTGAATAAACAAGAACAAGTTAGCTAGAAGAATCGGCATTTGACATATTGTGCCCCATAAGAGCAATTATGTTATTTATGAGTTAACTATGGTATGTTACCATGTCATTGTCATGAACTCCATCAGCCATCAACAATTTATGTGTGATGATATCTGGAAACAAGAACATTTGGTGTAAAATTAGCCCCATCAGTTCTTGTCACAGAATCCAGAAATCAGAATCCATGGCTTAGTTAAACATCACAGGTCAGATTATGACAACAAAATACATTTTTTACTTGTAGTGGAAATGAATAGGTTAAATATATAAATCTGTCCTCTATCACTCTCTCTTTCTCTCTGCTTTTCCACAGTGCAGTACAAGTCATTGGTCCACATATGATGCAGAGTGATTCATTGTTCTATGGCATGAGCTATTTTAACCTACCTCCCAGGGCAAGAGTGAGAGCTGTGTGCGTGTGTGTGTGTGTGTGTGTGTGGCCGATGTTGGTGGGGAGTCACATTTACTGTGCATTAGAAAGGTTGATGTAATTTCATCTGCTATTTTCTAAAATTGGAAATTGAGGAAGGATACAGCAAATACTTCGAATATTGAGTTCTGCTGAGGCAGATATCTTACAGCAGTGCAGGCTGGTGCAAAGTGTTCTGTTTGCTATTTATGGAAGTGTAACTGTAGGTGGACAAACATTTTTAAATCAAATTATCTACATTTAAATCAATTTACTTTCTCACGTCACCCTATTGAATGCTCTTAATGTTGAATATGAATGCTGTTCTCAGGAGGTTCTATTATTATCATTCCATTTGCTGACATTTCAAAATGCATGAAAATGCTGACTCCATGACTTCTGTTTCCTCAGACAAAGATGGACTGTTCACAACAAACGGATATTCAGTTACTGTAAATACACTGGGTGCTTTACTGTCAGTGATGTTAGTGGGATCTCAGATATTTTTCAGAGCAAATAAATTCTCTTAAATTGTAATGAATGCATATTTACAAAAAACAATTATACTTATTGCAGTTTATAGTATTTTGAGATGTGTTAGATGTCATTATCTTTTTATAGAAGCCATCATCATTTAAGATGATGCTTTTTTTACAGACGGTATTATGTTTACTTCCAGAATTTGCTGGAATTTCATTTAATCCATTCTTCCCTCTGCACGTGAAATGTTCTATGTGCTGCTGGACACAACACAGCTTCAAAGTATGATTGATGCTCCCCATGCTTATGGATCTATGAGATTGGCAAATTATTACATTCTGTGTTTAGTTATGTTTAACTACACTTTATGCAGCATTCTAACTTGTTTGGAATTGGAGTTGTACAATTTGTGGAACATGGACAGACTAACATAGTTATAAATATAAGGAGTATTTTTAATCATGGGCAACCAAAGAGTACATTCTGGCTGCACATTATTAGTAATAATAGCTAGCTTTTGACTGATTGTTAAAGTGGAGTATTTGTGAATGTCCAAAATACATATTTAGATAGATTTTGAGTGTGATTACAATGGACACTCTGCCTGGTTAATACCTTAAAATTTCTGGAATTTTTATGGTGTTGTTAGACTTTTTTTTTTTTACTTGTATCTTTTTTCGGGGGTAATTGAGCAGGTGTTGTTTTGATTTACTCTTTCAGTGCTACTGACAGGCTGAATAGCTGACTTTGTGAGGTGGCCATGCTGCAGTAGCTGACCGAATGACACTGTGCCACTGTGCTCTTGCTTGGCTCTCACTGTTGTTTCATCTCAGCCAATTCCATTACACCTGAAAATGACTAATTAATGATCCCCAGTGGCAAGTGACACCATTTTACAGATATCTGTTACAGCATAGCCCATGGCCAAAATGGCCAAGCAGAGATGGAGACCACGACCATCATTAATTCATGAGACTGAGGAGTAGTGTTTAATGAGCACGTCTGTCTACACCCCTAAATTGTCTCTCTGGCCCTGTCCATGCTTCACAGACCACTTTAATGTTGGCCTGCTAGGCCTTAGACTTCTGTTGTGCTGGGTCAACCCGATGTGTGGCTCTACCTGACAATTGCATGTCTCTAAGATAATAAAACAGCAAATTTGACGAAACCTGACTTGGTCTGCCATAAGACTGACTGACAAGTGGGTATATGCTTGCTCAGCAACATTTAGCATTGCTCAAAGTCAGATTTAGAACATCTGGATCAGGACTGTAAGCAGTAGTAAGGGCTCAAAGCTGTTTTATTGTTGTTCTTGTAAAAGTATTGTGGTGCAACATCGCCATTAAACATTATTTTTTTTACATTGATTCCTCACCATCACAACTCTTCTGGTGTGAGTTATAAGATTGATGCACATTTTATACACTCTTCACAGTCTTACCAGAGAGATTGGCTTCTGGTGAGCTGCCTGGGTTCCTCTGTTCTATATGAAAACATTAAAAACAGTACTGACCACTGAACAGACAATAATAGAAATATAAAATAGAATAGAAAGTGATGGGTAAGTCGTTTTAATGATTCACTCCTTTGTAAACTAAGCAACATTACCATCTAATAGTATAAACAAACTCTATAATATCAAGACTGAGATTTCTCAAAACACATATGTGCTAAACAATAGTTGCTGCTTTTCCTACACACTGTGCTCCAACTTATCCCAAATTAGCATCTCAGTTGGGTTAAGATCAGGGGATTGTGGAGGACAAACACTTCTTCGTTTCCTTAAATTAAATAATTAATTAATAATTATTAATCTACAATGTAGAAAATAAATTTAATAAAGAAATAAAGAAAGACACTTAATGAGAAAATGTGTCCAAAGTTTTCAAATGGTACTGTATGCTGCTCCTGGGTAATTGATAAACATGATATTAACATCCACTGATATGCTTACTCATGAATATTCAACCTCCTTACGTGGCTCTGCAGTGGGCGGTCACAGGCCAAGATGGGCGAGGCAATGAATCCACATTTTCAGGTTGACATCAATCCAGCGTCTTTCCCTGATTTACTAGCAGAAGAGTTTAATGTGAAGCATGTATGTACAGCTATATATACAATTACATACAACTTGAAAGGCCTAGTGTATTTCAAAAAGTGCAAGAATAAATAGTTTCTAGTGAAATGACACTTTTAAGGGGTTAAGTGTGAGTTCTCTAAATCTTCCGACAGGGCTTTGACTGATGAAGAAAAGGTTCCTGTTTCTTTTAATCAGGACAAAGCAGTTTGTCTCACCAGACAGACACATTTTAACATGGTACTGCCTGATGGATGAAATATCTCTTATTCAGAGGTACAGTGTGTGTGTGTGTGTGTGTGTGTGTGAGAGAGAGAGAGAGAGAGAAAGAGAGAAACAGAGATTAGCTTCACCATCAGCAGAGTCCTTCAACTCCTCACCCTCGGCTTTGAGGCAGCTGTGAAGGACAAAAGTAGGGTCAGGAGGGAGTGAGTGAGCAGTGTTTACCCACAAATCCTTGCCTTTTGGGATGCAAGTGGTCCCCTGTCGTAAAGCTAATGGATCCACGATGTGAATGGATGAGTTTTAATCCCAACTGACACACGCCCTCGGTAGGTCACTTTCGTAACTGATACTTTTCGGTGTATATGCTTTCTGAGGAAGACCCAAACCTCCAAACCACCACCAGGCATTTACACTTTCTGTATTCATATAAATATATATATTTTAAAGGACCTGTATATTATATCTATTATATATAAATAAATAAATAAATAAATATATATATATATATTATATCTATTATATATAAATAAATAAATATATATATATATATATATATATATATATATATATATATATATATATATATATATATATATATATATATATATATATATTTATTTATATATAATAGATATAATATAAAGGTCCTTCTAAAAATTTGGCATATTGTGATGAAGTTCATTCCATAATGAAATGATAAAAATTTAACTTTTATATATTTTATATTCTTTGCACACCAACTGAAATATTTCAGGTCTTGTTTTAAAACTGATTTTGGCATACAGCTCATGAAAACCCAAAATTCCTATCTCACAAAATTAGCATATCATAAAAAGGTTCTCTAAATGAGCTAATAACCTAATAATCTTTATCAACGAATTAACTCTAAACACCTGCAAAAGATTCCTGAGGCTTTTAAAAACTCCCAGCCTGGTTCATTTCTCAAAACCGCAATCACGGGTAAGACTGGCGACCTGACTGCTGTCCAGAAGGCCATCACTGACACCCTCAAGCAAGAGAGTAAGACACAGAAAGAAATTTCTGAACGAAAAGGCTGTTCCCAGAGTGCTGTATCAAGGCACCTCAGTGGGAAGTCTGTGGGAAGGAAAAAGTGTGGCAGAAAACGCTGCACAACGAGAAGAGGTGACCGGACCCTGAGGAAGATTGTGGAGAAGGGCCGATTCCAGACCTTGGGGGACCTGCGGAAGTCTGGAGTAGAAACATCCAGAGCCACCGTGCACAGGCATGTGCAGGAAATGGGCTACAGGTGCCGCATTCCCCAGGTCAAGCCACTTTTGAACCAGAAACAGCGGCAGAAGCACCTGACCTGTGCTACAGAGAAGCAGCACTGGACTGTTGCTCAGTGGTCCAAAGTACTTTTTTCGGATAAAAGCAAATTTTGCATGTCATTCAGAATTCAAGGTGCCAGAGTCTGGAGGAAGACTGGGGAGAAGAAAATGCCAAAATGCCTGAAGTCCAGTGTCAAGTACCCACAGTCAGTGATGGTCTGGGGTGCCATGTCAGCTGCTGGTGTTGGTCCACTGTTTTATCAAGGGCAGGGTCAATGCAGCTAGCTATAAGGAGATTTTAGAGCACTTCATGCTTCCATCTGCTGAAAAGCTTTATGGAGATAAAGATTTCATTTTTCAGCACGACCTGGCACCTGCTCACAGTGCCAAAACCACTGGTAAATGGTTTACTGACCATGGTATTACTGTGCTCAATTGGCCTGCCAACTCTCCTGACCTGAACCCCAAAGAGAATCTGTGAGATACTGTGAAGAGAAAGTTGAGAGACGCAAGACCCATCACTCTGGATGAGCTGAAGGCCGCTAACGAAGCATCCTGGGCCTCCATAACAACTCAGCAGTGCCACAGGCTGATTGCCTCCATGCCACGCCGCATTGAAGCAGTCATTTCTGCAAAAGGATTCCCGACCAAGTATTGAGTGCTTAACTGAATATAATTATTTGAAGGTTGACTTTTTTTTGTATTAAAAACACAGGTCAAGTCCACTTTTGAACCAGAAACAGCGGCAGAAGCGTCTGACCTGGGCTACAGAGAAGCAGCACTGGACTGTCGCTCAGTGGTCCAAAGTACTTTTTTCTGAACAGGACCGGACATGGGAATTGGAACGAAAACATTTACAGGGACAGACACGAACACGGTGACAGGGACGGGAACAGAAAAAAACACCGGGGACAGGAACAGGAAAATACACAGACACGGGGACCAGGACAGGGAGAGACAAGGGTATAAATGCAGATGGGTGCCCAGGACAGGCTAATGTCTGATAGAAAGTCCATGGAGCCAGCCTGGGCACAGTTCTGGGGGCATAGTTTAAGGCCTAGGGGCAGGCCTAGGTAGGCGGGGCCTAGGGCCAAACACAGTTCTGGGAGCTGGAACTGGCGGGGCGGTGACTCAGGCAGCAGGAGCTGGCGGTGTGGCAATTTGGGCAGCAGGAGCTCACGAGCTGGGCACCGCTGGTTTTGGCGCAGGAGTGCTGGACACTGCTGGCATCGGCGCAGAGACTTTAGCTGCGGGTGCAGGCACGGAGACTTGAGCAGGGGGGGAGCTAGCTCTGAAACCGCCAAAACCAAACCAAACTAGAGATAATAATAATAAACAAAGAGGGAGGCTAATAAACGAAGAACTAAAACAAGACAATAAACTTAACAGAACTGGGAATGGAATGAACAAGAAATAAACAGGCAACTAGAAAATAATAAAAGATAAACAAAGATAAACAAGGCACGATAAACAGAGGCTACAAACAAGAGAACGAGAATCGAAGCAAATGCAGGAATGACAAACAACAGGGGTTAGTGCAAGGACCGACGAGGACAAAGTGACACAGGAGGACTATATATACAAACAGGAAACACACACTAAACACGAACACCTGGGGTAGAGGCGCAGCTACAAATGGGACACACGTGATGGAAAATAACTGGGGAAGAAACACAGAGGAGCATGGGTCACGTGGGGAAAATACACCAAGACATAAGAACAGACAGGAAACAGGGCAAGGATGTGACATCTACACACGTAAGAAGACATTTAATCGAATTCTTTCAATATACTATAATAATGGGAATACCTTACTATGAAACTATCAAAATTCTTGTAACCTTTGCTGGCGCTGTTCCTCATATGTCACATAGATGAGTTTATGATAAACAACCAAAATCCTTTTTTTTATTCTGAATATAACACCATATGACATGGTGTCACGCCATATGATGATACACACCACACAACAATCTGTGTACAAAAATCTGTATTAGCTGCATTTAGCACACAAAAAAACTTAGTTTAGCAAGTGACTGAAATCATTTTCAGTTACAGCAGAATCACAAAATTGAATTCTACTCAGCGTAGTGAAGAATGTTTATAAGACATTAATTAATCCACTTACTGTATTCATTAGATGTTGCACTTTTTATTTTAATCTGTCGAATGTTAGCTACAGGAATTATAGTAAATCTTTAGTAAATCTTTAGTAAATCATTGAGCTTTTTTATATTTAATGCATCATTTCCTTTTAAAATAAGAATGAGAAAATAGTGATCGATCAGAAAGCTGATGATATATTGGTAAAAACAGTGGGCCACTAAGCATTGTGACACATTTGGCTTCTACTTAAAGAAACAAACAGAAGAACCATGTGTTTATAATATATGCCAGGTGTGCTACAGTGGACTGCAACTGGGTCAGACTGAACTTTCCCTTTTGCGTTCAGGAGTAACTGAGTCTGAGTAAGGGAGTGAATCTACATGAATGAGTGAGAGTTGCTGTATAAATATTACATTTGTAAATAATATATAAAATAACATATAAAATGTGTTAAACAAATTAAATATTTAAAACGCTTAACTATTAGCTATAATGTATGTATCCAATGCCATTATTTATGTATTTAAATAAAGTTTATATAATATAGTGTGAGAAAATAGTCATATGGTGTGACATTATATGACGTTTCATGTACTTTAAGCAATGTGGCTTATGCTAGCATCATAAAACCATGCTAACTGCAATATGACAGTATAGTTTTAGAGGTAATATTGACTGAAAAGAAATTTTATTTGGGCATTTTTTTGTACAATTTCTGTAATTCGAGTGAACGTTTTTTAATGTGCACTAAGACAAGAAGCTTGGAGGGAAAGGAGCATTTTTCTCTCTTGATCTGTTTCAGGGGTGCAGTGATGATAATCAGTTATCTACATTTATAACCTGCTGATATTATTGCACTAGTGTTACAGGTAGATAGTACAGTGTGCAGATTTTGCCGTGCTGGAGTCTCCACAGCGCGTGGGAGAGAGCCGACCGTGGCGTCGGTTCCCCCGCCTCGAGACACCTGCTGTGTGGGTAGAGCGTGTTCAGTCCTTCGCGGAGCTTATTTACCAACAATACAGACAAATACACTCAATTCCAGACATGAATAAAAAAAACTAACATTTTACTGATGCAGGATGACTGTATGTGTTATTATACAATGTGTTTATTAATTTCTTCTTTTCAATAATATAACGTAAAGAAGTATAATTTTATAAATATACAGCTATAAGGCTTAGTTCCAAATGTTCACTGTAAAAGGAGATAAAGTTAATACAAAATAATGCATATAAAAGCTGCTTTAAATATGTAACACTATATAAAATCAAAATAGCTGGTCTAAAATACTATTTATACGATGTTTTAAGATGTTTAGTGAATGGGCATTTCATATAATAATTTGGATCAATTTCTATTTCTGTTTCTATATTTGATAAAATGGTCTGAATATCTGCTTATTGTCAAATTTACAGTACCTGTCCAGAAACATGCCACAATCTTCAAATAAAGAATATAATAATTAGAAACTTTTTCAAGCTATATTTTATCGGTTATGTGTTCATTTTTTTGCTACAAAGATTAAAATATATCTGAAATCTATCATAAGTAGTAATGATGTAACCAGATTTACGAAGAGTTGCATTTCCTTGGAGGCTGGCTGAATGTTATCGAGAAATTAATAAACAGTTCCACATTATATCCTAACTTTGTTTTGATCTGGTTTTAATAACACACATACAGTCATTCTGCATCAGTTAAATGTTAGTTTTTTTTATTCATGGCTGGAATTGAGTGTTTTTGTCTGCATTGTTGGTAAATAAGCTCCGCGAAGGACTGAACACGCTCTACCCACACAGCAGGTGTCTCAAGGCGGGGGAACCGACGCCACGGTTGGCTCTCTCCCACGCGCTGTGGAGACTCCAGCACGGCAAAATCTGCACACTGTACTATCTACCTGTAACACTAGTGCAATAATATCAGCAGGTTATAAATTCAGATAAATGCTCCTTTTCCTCTGAGCTTCTTGTCTTAGTGTGCATATAAAACGTTCGCTCGAATTACTGAAATCGTGAGCACGAATTACAGAAATCAATCTCTCCGATTACAGAAAACATTCCACGATAAGAGAAAATACATTTTCCCACATCAGGCATGAAATCTCAATCATTATAAGACATTGGTGTAGGTGAAACCTACTCAGGAACCATGTCTAAGACTACACTGTAAACCCTGACGTTGTCTTTACTAAAAGAAATGCGTAATTATTAGTAAGCTTCACTTGAATCTCTGCATTTTACTACAAGTACTCAAAAATTAAAGTTGTTTTCACATTGTTTGCTGTGAATGTTAAAATAAATAATGTTTTTGAGTTATAAATACACAAAATACCAAGTTTTGGGATTTATCCAACATGTGATGCGTTATCTTTGCCCTGATTGGCCACACTAAACTGTGACGCCGACATTCCCTCTGCCAAGGAGGAGGATCCATCGAGATACTTCTTAAGAAAGGAGGTAAGTCATTTTAACTCTTAATTTGGCTTTGCCCAATTAGCTGTCTATAAAAAAGGTCATGCATGCGTAAAATAGAGCTGGATGGTGTAGGATGGGACGGTGTGTTACAAGTGCATTTTCACGGATACGCTAGGCTATCGCTAAAGTTACCAACTTTTGTTTGTTGTTGCGTTAGCCTCCATAGACGTATCTCAGTTCATGTTTGCATTGATAAACCAAAATATCAATTTTCATTGATCCTAGACGTGTTTCTGTGGGAGTGTGGGAGTGTAGAAAAGTTCAGTACATCAGCATAGGAAAGCTGGAGTAAGCGGAATTGCTAATGTAAACAAAGCCGAGTCGGTGTAAATAGTAATTTTTGTGATTGTGTAAGCTCTTAATACTTTAATGGTAGTCAGGTTTCTGCGTTGCTGATTACGCTTTCTTTCTTGAATTTTTATTAAGAGGACAACAATGTTATGGAAATGTAAACTGTGTTCTTTTAACTGTGAAAAAAGAGGAGAGTTGCTGAGACACTATCGGTTAAAACATGGCGGTTGTACAAGAACTGTTCCTTTTCCATGTCTGCACCAACACTGTCCTTGTACATTTAATTCCATCAATAGTTTAAAAGCACACCTAACGAGAATTCATGCACAAACAAAAATTGCCCAAGAGTGTGAAAGCACACCAGCACTGTTGCAATGTCAGCATTGTGACTTTTCAGAGCCTTGTGCAGAAATAGATTTTATTGGTCACTTGCGAAGTAGACATCTGAAAGTAAATCAGAAAATTGATTGTCCTTACCTAGGTTGCCACTTCCAAACCAGTGTTTACTCAACTTTCAATTCGCATAGAAGTAAGCAACATGGCGAGCATGATGGTAGGACATTAAAGCCAGAAATAGTGTCTGTTATTAATGATACTAGTGACATGGATGATGCACAAGAACACATGTCTATCGCGAGTGTTCAGACTGACGATGATGAAGTAGAATCAAATGAAGTAGAACTACCAAATTTAGCACTTCAGTTAGAGCACAATTTAGCAGCTCTGTTTTTAAAGATGCAAAGTGTTTTTCAATTTCCAGAGAGTTCTGTACAAGAAGTGGTACAGCACTTGATTCAAATTCATCAGCTCTCCATGCCACTGTTGCACACATCAGTTTCAAATATTCTCAGGAAATCTTACCCAGATGTTGACGAGTCCCTTGTTAGAGAGGTTGTACGCACTGTCTCAGAAAGCAATGTCCTTTCAAAATGCTGTAGCACAGGTGGATCTTTATCAACAGTTAAAAGGAGGGCTTCCTATGTGTATCACAAATTTCCTTTGGTATTGCCAGTAGAATACATTATTTGTGGGGAAAGGAAACCAGCAACATATGTACCAATACAGCCAATGTTACAGAAACTGCTTAACAATCCAGATATATTGGATAAAGTACGCTCAGTAACAGAATGCACCCCAAATGTATACAAGTCTTATCATGATGGTTCATATTTTAAGGAAAATAGCCTGCTCAATACCCACACATTTAACATTGCTCTTGGACTGTATGTTGATGACTTTGAAGTAGCCAATCCATTAGGTACATCCAAAGTAAAGCACAAGATGTGTGCTGTGTACTGGGTTATTGCAAACATTCCTGCAAAATACAGGTCTACACTGCACTCAATTCAGCTTTGTCTCCTCTGTAATGCTGGTACAGTTAAAGAGTTTGGCTATGAAAAAGTACTGCAACCTCTTTTACAAGACCTAGTTCAGCTAGAGCAGAGTGGTTTATACATTGACCAGTTAGGAGTATCTGTCAAAGGAACAGTTTTGTATGTTGCAGCTGACAACCTTGGTGCTCACTCTCTTGCAGGATTCTTTGATAATTTTATTGTTGAGAAGTTCTGCCGGTTTTGCTTGGCAAGCAGAGACGAGGTCCAGCACAAAGAGGTAAGTTCAGGATGCTTTGAACTTCGCACAAAAAAAACACACAATACACATGTTCAGGAGGTAAGGAAAGATCCTTCTTTAAGTACTCAATATGGGATAAAACGAGCCTGTCCACTCTCTGAGAGGTTGCAGAATTTCCATGTCGTTACAGGTTACCCACCAGACATTTTGCATGACTTTCTTGAGGGCATTGTTCCTGTTGAACTATCTCTTTGCCTTTCAGACATGATGGGCAAGAAGTACTTCACCTTTGAGCAGTTGAACCATACTATCAGAGCTTTCCCATACACTTTTTCTGACCGTACTAACAAACCTCAGCTGATCCTGAAGGGTTTTGCCAGGAAAGGGACAATAGGAGGTAATGGCCATGAAAATTGGACCTTACTGAGACTCCTTCCACTTTTAATTGGACATTATGTTCCAGAGAGAGAGAATGCATGGGAGATTCTGATGCTTCTGAAGGATATAGTTGAACTGACTGTTGCCTCACAACATACAGAGGAGTATGTATCAGAACACAAACAATATCAGAACACAAACAACTGTTACAGTCAACATTCCCAAATTTTAGACTGAGACCAAAGCACCATTTCATAGAGCACTATCCACATCTAATTAAAGCCTATGGTCCTCTCTCTGATGTTTGGACAATGCGGTTTGAGGGCAAACACAAATTTTTCAAAAAGGTCATACGTGAAGCTCAAAATTTCAAAAATATTGCTCTCACACTGGCTTCCAAACACCAGAAAATGATTGCATACCATCTAGACTCTAATTCATTTTTAAAGCTGTCTGTTGAAATGAATAAAGTCAAAACAGCACTGGTCACATCTTTTCCTGAGAGCATCCAGCAGGTGTTCCATCAAAGAGCCCCACAGCTAAGTACAGTGCTTGTAGCATCCTCTGTTGTGCTGGATGGAATTAAATACTGTGCAGATATGATGATCTCAGTGGGTTCATGCTCCGGTCTCCCTGAATTTAAACGGATTACTCAGATTGTAGCCCTTAACTCTGAGATTCTGTTTGTCTGTAAAATAATGACTGCATGGTATGTTGAACATACTCGGTCTTATGAATTGTGTGGTGAGCATGTCACTTCATTTTGTGTGGTTGAGATGTCTGAGCTTAATGATATTTTCCCTCTTTCAGCTTATGTTGTTAATGGCAGGTTGATGGTGACACCAAAGCGTTATATTATTTGCTGAATAACTTTTCATTATTTTGTTTTTCTTTTCCTTCTAGATGGCTTGTCATCAGAAGATTGTTCTGAGGGTTTTTCTCACAGAAGGTGATATTAGGATATTATCACCCTACTTGAGAAGCCTGCTTCAGTTGGTGATTTGGTTGTCTGCCTTAAAGAAATTTTAGAGCTCCAGTACAACTTTTCCCTACAATTTGAAGATCCGGATTTTGACAGGGCACTTGTCAACCTAACAGACATGTCAGAACTCCAAGACAAAGCAACCATTCGAGTAATCCCTATGGTCGATCTCATGCCGGTTGATGCATGTGAGGTGTTGGACGACAGTGCAAGCACAGCAGATACAGTGATACTTCCCCCCTCATCCCTGGACAGAACAAAACAATGGCCAGAGACATTTGAGATACCAAACTTTCCAGTTGATATTGAGTATCGTTTGCGACAAGGTAACCTGGTGTACATGAATGATGGAACATGCCTCAAATTAACAAAGGAGCTAAAACATGGAATTCTAGAGAAACTGGCTGAAACTATCTTCGAGTTCAAAGCCTACCCAAATAATAATGAGTATGAGCAGGTAGCGGCTGCCCTAATAATGAAGCATCCTTGTCTTACGGAAAAGGGTTCGCACACCGGTTGGGCTGGATGGAAAAACAGCTTAAAATTTAAACTAGGACATTACAGAACAAAGCGTCGAAAGGCAGGGTGTCCTGATGTGTCTGTGAATGGAGGGAAGCGTAGTTTGAATCACCCAGACCTTGAACCATCAAGAAAAAACATAAAGAAGCCAAAGAAATGTGAACTGAATTTCCTGCCAAGCTTTCCAGAGGGGCATGATCACTCCAGCCTTGAAGCAGCACGTAAAGTGTTGTTAGATGAGATGCAAAAGAGGACACCAAACGCATCAGTTTTGAAACAAAAAATGGATTTGACATTTGCTTTGAGACGCAAAGAAGTGGTGGAGTCAAAGCCTGTCATCAGAGATGTTGTTGAGCGCTGGCCTGCACTTTTCCTGGAGAATCAGGTGAGTTCCATCACTATGTACTTTCATTACACTGTACTGTTTATTATTTTTAATGTAAATCTGTATAGCTTTCAAAAACAAAATTGAGACTGATGTGCCAAAAGTAATGGAATAGGAACTAGTATCATGTAGAACCCCATCTAGAGCATCTAGGATGAGTCTAGACCAGTGGACCCAGTCCAGGCCATGAGGCATGACACAACACACCTCACACCTAGATGGAACAACTGCCAGTCTGCACAGTGACTCGTTGATAACCGGTGTAAATGGCTTTATGGGGTCTGTGCCACACAAGAACCCTCTCATCAGTCCCAAACAATTGGTACCATGACTCATCGGACAATGCCACATGTAGTCCTCTAAGGTCCAGTTAGAAACCTCATAAGCCCAGGTGAGGCCGTGTCCGGTATTGTGGTGTTAACAGAGATACTGTCGTAGGTCTTCTGCTCCCATATCCCAGGAAAGCTAATGAGAGCTGTTCTGACCTGTGCCCCACAACTTTGGAAATGGAGAACACTGGCCAGTGTTCAACCTCACTTATACAGCTGTCGCCTTTATAATCAACTTACATACTGCTGTCCCATGACATGTGACATGTCTGTGTACTTTATTGTGTTGACTTTAAGTAATGTTTACAAATTGTAAGGCATAATCATCTTTCTCTAACATTTCTCTAGCATTTTCTTTTACTGCATTTTGTTTTTTTAGATCTACATGGAGTTCACCAGGATCGCTGGCAAGAATCTGAAACAGGACTTCTACAACAGCCTTGACAAATATAGTGCTCGTCTCCTGGACATTTTTAGGGCTAAAAGAGGACTTGCTGGACAACTAATGTCAGATTTCTTACAGCAAATCAATGTAAGTGAAAATTGACAGACCTTATAAGAGTACATTCATATTTGTATCATGTTTGTAATGTGATTTAAATTTTTCTTTTCCTCTAAAAGGCACTGCATCCAACTGAGGTACGTACCCTTATACTCAGAGGTCTCCCAGTCATCCTTGGAGATGATCCCCTCACTTTCTTCAAAGCATGTTTGGTAAGTAAATGCATTCTTTGCCAGCATACATGTAAAATGACCACTTGAGCTGAAAACAGACATTTTGAATTGAGAATAGCTTTACATACATTACAAACGTAAGCTCTCTGGACAAAAAAGGCCACAACAATGTTGAGCCACATTATGAATTGCGCATTTCAGCCAGATTTTGTGGATTTCTTCTCTGGCGTTTTTAGGAGTATGGAGATTTTGTGTGCCAATTCAGATGTGGGAATGCCTCCGAATGTCTATCATGCCAGTCAGTCATATTTGCAGCCCTATGAACACCAAAAATTGTCACCTTGGAATACAGGGACAATAATGTTATGTTCCTCTGTTAGATGGTGAGCATAAGGCAAAACCTGGTTGTCCAGGAACTCAATATGGATATTGTGTGGTACATTTACTGTCACCTCTACCAAAATACCAATGGGCCAATTTCTGCATAATTAAAAAACCTCCAGAACAACTAGCCTGAATGGCACCTTACACACAGTCCTCATTTCTGAGGTTTATAATGAAGATGATGCCTTAGCTCAGTGAGATAATAAGGAGATCTCCATTCTAATATTTCTTTTCTCTAAGGTAGACCAAGTAACTAAACTTCTTTTTGTCCCTTGTTTAGGAGTCTGACGATTATGATGCATTTGCTGATGTGCCAGTGGGGATTTTGGTAGTGGAGAAGGATGGTGTTCTTCAGCCCCCTAACTCTCTTCATTTGCACCCCTCCTCTGTTTGCATCATCCTTGAAGGAAATGTGGTGATGAATGGCCTCTGTGACCTTCCACAAGCAATGTGCATTCTCTTTGGACTAATTTATGCATTGCATCTGAACTACCCAAAATCACTCAAGTACACATTTGAGTTCATACAGCGCATACTGTTATCGTTAGGGCAGAATATCCTCAAACCTAAGATACAGTCACTGCTTAACCAGCTTGTTTAGGTGTACAGGAATTGGGTTGTGTGAGGGTGTACATGACCTTCTGGCTTCCTATGCCTATTCCTTATGTTTACATAATTGCCTAATAGTTTGCACTCTAAGCTGATCACAATTATTTTGGCTGATTGTTGTATTGTATTTATGTTTATATTGGATATCCATCAGACATTTAGGAGACAACATGATGTTACTTTGGGGTGTTTTTGTTCAGTTGAGGCCAGTAAATAAATAGAAAATAAATTGCATTCAGTGAGGCAAGTCTTTAAATTTTATGTTCAGAGATCAGCATTAAGTAATGGTTGCTTGATAGCACATGCTAGAGAGAAATGTAAGCTTGCTTGGTTACACATTATTCTTTGTAATTGTAGACATTACTACAAACACAACATACAAGCATTGTTTCATTCATTTGTTCAAAAATGCTCTAAAAGACTTTCCTTTTTCCCTTGAAGGAATTGAATTACTGTTAACTGTTGCTTGATATATATGTATGTTGTATGTTGTTGTATGTATGCTTGTGACCAAAAATGCATGCCCACAGTCTCTCTTTCACTCTCTTGTCTCTTGTTTTAAGACATAAGCAATGTTTTGTGTTTTTTTATTAATTAATGTATTAATTAATTAATTAATTTATTTATTTATTTATTGATGTTTTATGTGTTTTTTTATCAAAAGCACTGACTTGAAGAGACTGCATGTTTTAGTTCATCATTATTTCACGTTATGAGATGTCATTGGGAAAAATGTTTGACATTAAGTTTGAAATGTTCCCTGATGTCAAAGCATTATCAGCATATTGGTAATAAACAAGTTTACATAATTGAAATTTTGTCAATGTTCATTTACAATAATTTACAATAAAATTTTGAATATTAAAAATATTCCAAAACCATTTGTGAAGTATTAAGAACTTGAAATATTAATTATCAGTAGTTGATTGTACTTAATTGTTCACGTTCATTATAATTTCAATACCATTTGTAAAGTATTAAGAACTTGAAATATTAATTATCAGTAGTTGATGGTACTTTATTGTTCAAGTTAATTATAATTCTTATGGTTAGAGTCAACTTAATTTTTTAAGTAAAAGCAACTGTGAATTTGAGTAATATAAATTTTTTATTAGTTCACTTTACTTACATGAATGATTTCATTGAGTGAAGAGACCACATCTATATAAATCAATTATCTTAGTTTTGAGAGATGCCATTACTCAATTTTTTTGAGGCAACGAGTTACCTCTACTTTTTTGAGTAGATTCAACTTATTAGGGTTAACAGTGTACTTTACCTTCACTGTTTTGGTTTAAATATTCAGACATTCAGTCCTAAGCTAAATAACGTTTTTTTGTAACCTCTTTTTAACACTTAGAGCTTACTTAGAGGCATATACAAGCTCATGTACAGAGGATCCATTCCTTGTTCATCATTTTGAGGGTCAATGTCAAACTAGGAAGAGGGTCATGAAGATCTGTAATGCCATAATTAAACAGACCTGTTATCCTCACACAGTAGATCATGCTGTGTAGAAGGTAAAAAACAGTGTGCACTCTTTACACAGACAAGTGCTAAGTCGTTGATGAATCCCCACAGCAGATGTCCCCGAGAGATTGGCACCGACCCTCCAGGCTGAGGTGCCGCACCCCCGCACTAATTAGAAATAAAAGGTAGTGTTAATGCTTATCAGTGCAGGCAGAAGGGGTTTTCTCTACCATAATTATCTCCTCCAGGCTACACCACCCACCATCCAGACTGTTTGTCTTGGCCTGGGGTAGGGACATTTGTACACTTTGTGGTGTATGTAACTGTCAGGGGATTACTAATGACTCCCCCCCTCTGCCATCTGCATTTAACAGAACACAATACAAGAACAAAGGTAGCTAAACAGCTTTGCTAATACAATAGCTGCTTCACTTTCAGAACAGTAAGAAGAGAAAAGACATTGCACCAAGAATAAAAATGAACAAAATGTTTATTTTTAATAAACATCTCTTATTGTTGCACTACATCATTTGCTGTGGTGCACTGATCACTAGGTTGTATTGATCGAGCTTCCGTGGTTTCATACCAGAATGGATGTAGCTTTTTATGAATTTGGTTAACATCAATAACTCCAGCGTACTTTTAACATCAATAATTCAACATCCTGTGGCTCTTTGTCTGCCTCATATTTTTTTCTCAAAGAAGGGTTTTAAAATCAAGCAGTGTAGAAAGCACTTATAATTCAAATGCCTCTTCCTGATTTACTAGTGCCTGTTTTGTAATTTTTTGACTCTATTTATGGTTATTTTAAATATTTAATTTGTTAGTTCTTGTACAGTTGTCAATAATGAACTCATAAGGCCAACATCTTGTCACGTCCTTGCCCTGTTCCCAATCGTCTCACTTCTGTGCTCGTGTTTCTCTGTTTGATTACCTTTTCCCTCTGTGCATGTTCCTCCCCCTGCCCCTGTCTGTGTTCTTTTGTAGCTCTGCCCCAGTGGCGTGTCTTTCACGTGGTCCCGTCTGTGCCTTCTTACCTGTTTATTTGTAGCTCCGCCCCCTTGTTAACCTGTCTTAGGTGTTTCCCATTTCCTGATTTGGTCCGTATTTATTTATAGTTTATTATGTGTTTCCTTTCTCCTTTGTCAGATCTTGTATGTGTTAATGTCAGTCAAGGTTTGTGTTTCAGCATTTCCTAAGTACTCCGTGTTTCTTCTGTTTTAGTTTCTTGGTTCTTTGTTTGTTTATTTTGTGTATTTCAATAAATCCTCGCATTTGCGTCCCCTCTCTGCTTCCTCTCCTTGCTCCCGCTGCTAAAATTCCTGACACATCTATATTAAATTAGGTTTTTATTCCATACTAAAAAGGTTATATAACGTATTACATACGCGAAGACCGTGTGGTGCTATGCAGAACTATGTTAACAGATTCTTTTAGAACAATTTATAACAAATTCTCTACCACATGAAAATACATCACTAGACACGGAGCCATTTACTGACACTGTGACCTGACAATGTACTGTTCTGTACTAACAAATGACAACTTGGAAATAAAAATCTGCCAATTAATTAGTACTCTCTTGAGCAGATAAACAAATATAAGATTTCACAATGTCTAATGCCAGGTGTGGACTAAAGATGAATGATTTTTCATAATTACGATTATCCATTCAGCACTGCTGTTTAATCCAACACTGGGGTTAATCCATGTCTAGGAAATTGCAGTGGTATTGTTGGTCTTCTTGTCATTTTCTAAGGAATTTCCTGCCTGAGCTAGCTATGGACCAGAGGAGCTCAGCCAAGGAAAATAAGTAGCATCATTTTTTCAGGATTTTCCCATTGATTTTACACCAAAGTACAGGTTCTCATGATATCTCTATCACTGTTTAACTAATGTCAATTTCACACGATTTTAGCCCTAATTCCTGCTTTTTGATCCCTCAGATTTTGGAGATCACTGACAAAAGCATCAGGTTGAAGCACATCAGTGTGCACTTGATGCTGGCTTTTTTACTTATGTTCTTTTCTTTTTCTTGTGTGTTATACAACACTATTATGAATCAAAAAGTCAAATATTGGAAACAGGGAAAATATATCTGTGTCACGCCTGGCCCTGTTTCCTGTCTGTCCTCGTGCCTGTGTTGTCCCACGTGACCCGTGCCCCTGTGTTCTGCCTGTGATTTTCCATTACCTCATGTCTCATTTGTAGCTCCACCCCTTCCCCAGGTGTTTCCACTCCCAGTGTGTTTCCTGTTTAGTTAAATAGACTTCCTCTGTTACTTGTCCTCTGTCGGTCTTTGCACTGTCCCCCGTTGTCTGTCCCTCTGCGTTTCTCTGTTCTCAGTGTTTTCATAGCCTTAGCCCGAGTCCCTTGTTCTTTGTTTATCTTCTTGTGTAATTCTTGTTTTGTACAGTTCTGTTTTGTTTATCTAGTTTTATTAATCTTTTTCCTTATATATTTATATACTCCCTGTTTAGTTATTCTTATTATCTCTTGTTTGTTTTATTTATGTTCTCTAGTCTCCCTAGTTTGTTTTGGTTTGTTTCGCTGTTCTTTGTTTATTTGTTTTATTTACTTATTTAATAAATTTCTCGCCATACCTGCACATACGTCCGCCTCCTCGTCTCTCTGCCTGGGTCAAACCCTGACAAAAAGACCGACCAAATGGATGTAGCAGAATGGCATGCTGCTCGGAAGGCGGACCTGGAGTTTCTCCGCCTCCTCGCCGAGCAAATCCGAGGAGATGAACCGCTCCCAGCGCCTTTCCTCGGGTTGGAGCCCGTCAGCCCAGCTTCAGTGGCGCCCAACGAGACCCACAAGGGGATCCCGTGGACTGGCTCCAGGATGGCGATCCGCCATGCTCCATTCGGGACCCCGGCGTTGGAATCCCCGAGGCCCCAAGGACGCCGCAGGCCTCGGGGTAGACGTTTTAAGGGGTCCCGCCAGCCGGAGGAGAAGCCCGTTTCCGGGGAGGATTTTCTTGGGGGGGCGCTTGGGCTGTGTGCGGTCAGCCTCGATCCTCGCCCCGACGAGGACGGGGGTGGCATGGATGCAGGCTGTGAGGAGTCCTATTCCTGGGACTACTCCGATCTCCTCACACCTGCGTCCAGTGAAGATGAGTTTGAGGACTGCCCTCCTGCACCAGCCCGCCAGCCGCTACTTCCTCCCGCGGTAGCTGCCGATCCGCGCCCTGTGTCTTTCGCGGTGGCAGCCGAACCGCAGCCCGTGATTCCCGCGGTAGCAGCAGAACCGCGCTCCGAGACCCCCTGCGCGGCGAGCCAGCCGCGGTCAAAGACTTTCCCCGCGCCAGCTTTCACCGGCGAACCAGCGCTCCCCGCGCTACTCACACCTGACGCTGCACAAGAGAGTAGGACTCCAGTCCGGGTTTTTTCTTCAACCGCAGCTTTAGGCCCCAGCATTGCTGCAGCGGATCTCTTCATGCCACGCCCCGTTAAGCACGCGTCTGAAGCGCTGCGTCCCGCGATACACGCGGCTGAGATGCCACGCCCCGTGTTGCACGCACCGCTCTCCGAGATTTCAGCGACGGCCGCGCCGCTCTCCGAGATTTCAGCGGCGGCCGCGCCGCGCTCACAGACTGCAGCGGCGGCCGCGCCGCTCTCCGAGATTTCAGCGGCGGCCGCGCCGCTCTCCCAAGCACCAGCAGTCCCAGCTGCTCCAGTTCAAGCACCAGCAGTCCCAGCTGCTCCAGTTCAAGCACCAGCAGTCCCAGCTGCTCCAGTTCAAGCACCAGCAGTCCCAGCTGCTCCAGTTCAAGCACCAGCAGTCCCAGCTGCTCCAGTTCAAGCACCAGCAGTCCCAGCTGCTCCAGTTCAAGCACCAGCAGTCCCAGCTGCTCCAGTTCAAGCACCAGCAGTCCCAGCTGCTCCAGTTCAAGCACCAGCAGTCCCAGCTGCTCCAGTTCAAGCACCAGCAGTCCCAGCTGCTCCAGTTCAAGCACCAGCAGTCCCAGCTGCTCCAGCTCAAGCACCAGCAGTCCCAGCTGCTCCAGCTCAAGCACCAGCAGTCCCAGCTGCTCCAGCTCAAGCACCAGCAGTCCCAGCTGCTCCAGCACCAGCAGTCCCAGCTGCTCCAGCTCCAGCACCAGCAGTCCCAGCTGCTCCAGCTCAAGCACCAGCAGTCCCAGCTGCTCCAGCTCAAGCACCAGCAGTCCCAGCTGCTCCAGCTCCAGCACCAGCAGTCCCAGCTGCTCCAGCACCAGCAGTCCCAGCTGCTCCAGCTCCAGCACCAGCAGTCCCAGCTGCTCCAGCTCCAGCACCAGCAGTCCCAGCTGCTCCAGCTCCAGCACCAGCAGTCCCAACTGCTCCAGCTCCAGCACCAGCAGTCCCAGCTGCTCCAGCTCCAGCACCAGCAGTCCAAGCTGCTCCAGCTCCAGCAGTCCCAGCTGCTCCAGCACCAGCAGTCCCAGCTGCTCCAGCTCCAGCACCAGCAGTCCCAGCTGCTCCGGCTCCAGCTCAAGCACCTGCAGCTCCCAGAACTATGTTTGGGCCCAGGCCCCGTATTTCCAGGCCTGCTCCTAGGCCTCCTGACTTTGCCCCTAGTTATGTGCCCAGGCTGTCCCCACAGACTTTTACCAGTCCTGGGCACCCACCTATGTCTTTTGTACCCCTGTCTCTCCCTGTCCTGGTCCCCGTATCTGTGATCGTTCCAGTTCCTGTCCCCGGTGGTTTCTCTGTTCCTGTCCCTGTTACTGTGTTTGTTTCCGTCCCCGTCAATGTTCTAGTCCCTGTTCCCATGTCCGGTCCCGTCCAGTCTCTGTCTCATGTCCAGTCTCCGTCACCTGTCCAGTTCCCCGTCCAGTCTCCGTCACCTGTCCAGTTCCCCGTCCAGTCTCCGTCACCTGTCCAGTTCCCCGTCAAGTGTCCGTTCCCTGTCCAGTCTCTGTCCCCTGTCCTGTCTCCATCTCCTGTCCAGTTCCCTGTCCAGTCTCCCGTTCGGTCTCCTGTTTTCCCCGGCCTCTCCCTGCCGCCAGCCCCCGGGGTTTGTTTTTACGCGCCTCGGGAGCTGCGCGTTTAGGGGGAGGTTTCTGTCACGCCTGGCCCTGTTTCCTGTCTGTCCTCGTGCCTGTGTTGTCCCACGTGACCCGTGCCCCTGTGTTCTGCCTGTGATTTTCCATTACCTCATGTCTCATTTGTAGCTCCACCCCTTCCCCAGGTGTTTCCACTCCCAGTGTGTTTCCTGTTTAGTTAAATAGACTTCCTCTGTTACTTGTCCTCTGTCGGTCTTTGCACTGTCCCCCGTTGTCTGTCCCTCTGCGTTTCTCTGTTCTCAGTGTTTTCATAGCCTTAGCCCGAGTCCCTTGTTCTTTGTTTATCTTCTTGTGTAATTCTTGTTTTGTACAGTTCTGTTTTGTTTATCTAGTTTTATTAGTCTTTTTCCTTATATATTTATATACTCCCTGTTTAGTTATTCTTATTATCTCTTGTTTGTTTTATTTATGTTCTCTAGTCTCCCTAGTTTGTTTTGGTTTGTTTCGCTGTTCTTTGTTTATTTGTTTTATTTACTTATTTAATAAATTTCTCGCCATACCTGCACATACGTCCGCCTCCTCGTCTCTCTGCCTGGGTGAAACCCTGACAATCTGATTGAGATGCTAAAAAAACCTTTAGTGTGTCTGAATTAAAACAATTCTGAAAAGAAGAGTGGGATAAAATTCCTCCACAGAAAGACTAATTACAGTTTTTTGCCGCCAAGGGTGGCACAATCAAGTTATTAGGTTTAGTGGCAAACAACTTTTCACTCAGGGTTAGATTAGTTTTGGAGTAGTTTTTGTCTTTGTCTTTTGTCTTTGTCTTCACTCTACTGTGTAAACACCCTATATACCCTAGCTAATTAGTAGCACATTTGGTAACACTTTATAATAAGGGTACAAGTCATGACATTAAGTAAGGGATTTATTAAGGATGAACTCATCAGTAAGTAAGGATGAATTAAGCAGGAACAAACACATTAATAACTGCAAGGTTAAATTCCTCACCATTAACTAATGTGTGTATGAATGAAAGAATATGAGGGTAATGAAGGCTTCGTACACTATATGAATATATCAGTAATTAAAATGTTAATTAAGCATGTGGTTTCCATTTGACATCCCACATTCCCTTCCTCATATAGTGTTGTAAAACATCTGCCTTCTCAAGGCACATTTGTTTTTTTAGTTCCATACTTTCATATTTTATAAAATGATAACATTTAAAATCATACATACAAAAATACACTTATATTTTTGAGTATACAACATGGACACATGCAAGTCCATCCTGTCATCTTTTCCAGAATGCTGGCACTTCTATTACTACTGTACATACATGCCTGTAGATGACTTACTGTTAATTCCAAGAAGATTAGTTGGCAGGAGAGTTTAATACTCTCTATTGTTTTATTGTTATGTCATATTTATTTGTAAAAGCAACAAGACATCTGAGGCTGTTACACTGATAAAAGGTCAAATAGCACATCCATTAACTTGTTTTTATATGTGAGTGTATTATGTTATTTTCCCCAGTGTATTTGTAATAATTAATAAGTTATATAAACATGATTGAAAGTGACTGTAAATGCATTATATGTTAAGCCTTAGTTACTGATACTTCATGAGTAATATATCATGTTTGTGGACCCTAAAGTAAAGTCATGAACAATTCCCTCTTTATTACTGATGAAATACTGCCAAATATATATATATAAGAGTTTCTGTAGCATTCCCATTAGAATAACGGTGTGAGTCTTTACTGATGATTCAGTGACAATTTATTGCTGACAATCTTGAAGACAACTTGAAGAAACAACAACAAAAAAAAAAGTAAAACCAGAGTAAGAGCTTGTGCCTCAACGAACAAAAATAAAAAAATAAACTAACAAAAACAACACAAGAGCTCCTGCATCAAAAACGGGCTCTGTCATTCTGCTTCCTGTTTGCACTTTACCCAGTAACTTCGTGGGCCTTCAAAATAAAAGTCCCGTTTCACAAACTAAGTGTGATGGCATGGACCTTTATTTTGCTTTTTGCTGTGTTCCACTTCCTGGAGCGGCCATTTTGTCTCTTCCTGGTTAGGCTTATTGTTGCTGTTTTCCCCCCTTCATGTAGTGGCTAATTAGCAAAATGGTTTCTTCCATGCTCCGATTGGTTTAGGCCCTGTAAATTAGCCCCTTTGGACTCCTTAAAGCAGACAACACATACACCCTTGCTCTCCATTTTGATTTGCCCCTCTAGCTGCTGCTGGAAGCTCCTGGTTGAAGCCGATGCTGTTCATGCTTTGAAGGTTATGATTACTGTTTAAGTACTTGGTTAAAAGCTAGAGGTGTTCGTCCTTTGTTAGTATTTCTTATCTTTTGTGTTTAATGACTGTTTGTTTTATTAGGTTCAGTCAGGGCCGCCGCTCTGCATACGCAGACAACGCAGCCAGCGTTAGGCCTCAACCATTTTGCAGTTGCAGGGAGCCAAATTGACTGAGAATGAAATGTGTTGAAATTATGACATTATTAAATTTAAAACCCAATGTGAATTATTTATGATACGCTCATCTTTTTTGTCTTTAAACATTGCATGGGGCACCTACTCTACTACTTAAAAGCGGCACGTTATTATTTTTGTGCATAATATAATGCCCCCACCCCTATTGCCTGAAATGGCACGGCTCGGTTTGTTCTGTTGGTTGTTGCCAGATGTGACATTTTCCAGTCAAATAAATAATCAAAAAATGCATGGAGGCGCTAAATCTTGCGCATGTTTAACCATTTTTAAAGTGTATGTGGCCATTCTATACAAAAACTTGTCCAGTGCAATATTTGTGTAAGTTAAAAACTTAAAATAAAATAAACAAATAGGATGAAAAATCGTAACTTATCTGGCAACCTTAGTCCTAACTAAAGTAGCAACGCTACTTGAGTTTGGCAGGAGACAAGTTCACCGCGCAAAGTTGCTACTAAATGGTAATTCAACTATGAAGCGACGGTTTGAGTCTGGAGCTGAGAAGAAGAAAAAGAAGCAGAAAGATGAGGCCCATGCATCCCTTTCTGGTGAGTAACTTCGATGATAAAGGTTTAAATAGTTTTGATTACTTCATGTTCAGTGGTGTTGCCTGAGCTAGTTACGTTGGCTTTGCTGATTTGGTAGCTCCCTGACCAGTTATGCTTAGGGCCTCCAAAACCTTAGCAGCGGCCCTGGGTTCAGTTCCTGACTGTTGCCTTGGTTTTATGTACGGTAGGCCCAGCCATTCGGGTTTTAAGGTGAAAACAAGTTCTTGTTTTTGTTCAAGATATTGTAAGTGAACAGTTTTCAGTTTAATTTTTTTTGTAGGACTGACCTCTAGCTAGCTGCTGTTTTGTAACTATTTTGTTTGTTTTATTTTGATTTGTTTTGAGCTCGTTTTGGTTTATTTTGAGTCTATTGGTTTGTTTGTTTCTTTGTTTTATTTGCTTCTTTTGATTAATATTATTTTGTATAATGGTTTCGCTCAGTTGATTAAACTAGAGACTTTAGGGGCTGTATTAAGTCACTGCCATCATAACACTTTTGCTAGTGGTTCTTGGAAGCCTGGTTGGACCTAAGAGTAAACATTAGGGAAATACTTTTGTCACTTTTAAAAGTGAGGTTTTAAGCTGTGAGATCTTTTGTTGGTTTTTATAAACACGTGTGACTAATCAGATTTTTGGGTGTTAAATTTCCCTTTCTCCTCTTGTCTACCTGTTTATCTCCAGGCCCCTTGGATGTGTGGATTTATGCAGTGGTTCAGTCGCCTAAAGAGCCCTGTGTTTTAATTGAATAACTATATTCTTGATTTGGTACCAATGTTTTAAAGTAAAAATAAACGTGAATGAGATTTCTATTTTGTGTGGAAAATAAATTAATTGTTTTGGAAACTTGTCTCTTTGCTCAGAAGTGAATCATTTTACTGTAGCAGTGTATTTTGCTGGGTTACTTCTATAGCTAAGGTCAAGTGATTTACATCCTGTTACATAAGGAACATGCCTTTTGGTTGTTAGAAAATGCATTGCAACTCAAACAATACATTTTAATGAGAACAAACCTATTTATTAACTCAATTAATGGTGTTAATACACCTTTATGGTTATTCACAGTTTATCAGCACAGAGCTTTAAAAACTCAGTTATTTATAATTGAATTTCTCCCCAATTTAGAAGGCTATGCAATTACCCAACCCACTCAGTAGAACTCATCCATTACGAGTTTTTAGAGCTCAGTACTAATACGTATAAAATGTGTACATACTGACTTTTAGTTAGCTATGAGACATTTAATTAAAAAATGTGTAATAATTATAAGTGTTTTTTTTCATTCACCGTAAGTCACATACTTCAGTATGTTGGTAAAAAATACACTGAATAACCCTAAAGGTTAACCCTAATCTATTGAATTTAAAAATAAGGATATCCTCATTAAAATCTATTGTTTCTGCGTTACTATGTAACTAAATTGTGTAATAAACTGTATATATAAATTGTAAGGTAATGTTTAGTTTCTTTGCCTTTTTTCTTTTTTTTTCTTTTTTTTAGTATCATTCACCATAAGTGAAGCACTTCAGTATTCTGGTAAAAAAAAATGTTAATAACAAAGGTGTATTAAAAACATTGAATTTATAAATAGGTTTATTTTTGTTAGAACGTTCCAATGCATTTTCTAAGAACCTTAAGGCATGTTATTTAGTTTATAAAAACGGGACTTTTATGTTGAAGGCCCACAAAGTTACTGGGTAAAGCAGGATCAGGAAGCAGCAGGCACTGAGCTTAGCAATCAGTTTAGCCCCTGATTGTTGAGGCAGGAGCTCTTATGCTGGTTTTTGTTAGTTTATTTTTTATTTTTGTTCGTTGAGGCACAAGCTCTTACTCTGGTTTCTGCTTTTTTTTTTTGTTTCTTCAAGTTGTCTTCAAGATTGTCAGCAATAAATTGTCACTGAATCATCAGTAAAGACTCACACCGTTATTCTAATGGGAATGCTACAGAAACTCATATATATATATATTTAGCAGTATTTCATCAGTAATAAAGAGGGAATTGTTCATGACTTTACTTTAGGGTCCACAAACATGATATATTACTCATGAAGTATCAGTAACGAATGCTTAACATATAATGCATTTACAGTCACTTTCAATCATGTTTATATAACTTATTAATTATTACAAATACACTGGGGAAAATAACATAATACACTCACATATAAAAACAAGTTAATGGATGTGCTATTTGACCTTTTATCAGTGTAACAGCCTCAGATGTCTTGTTGCTTTTACAAATAAATATGACATAACAATAAAACAATAGAGAGTATTAAACTCTCCTGCCAACTAATCTTCTTGGAATTAACAGTAAGTCATCTACAGGCATGTATGTACAGTAGTAATAGAAGTGCCAGCATTCTGGAAAAGATGACAGGATGGACTTGCATGTGTCCATGTTGTATACTCAAAAATATAAGTGTATTTTTGTATGTATGATTTTAAATGTTATAATTTTATAAAATATGAAAGTATGGAACTAAAAAAACAAATGTGCCTTGAGAAGGCAGATGTTTTACAGTATTATATGAGGAAGGGAATGTGGGATGTCAAATGGAAACCACATGCTTAATTAACATTTTAATTACTGATATATTCATATAGTGTACAAAGCCTTCATAACCCTCATATTCATTCATTCATACACACATTAGTTAATGGTGAGGAATTTAACCTTGCAGTTATTAATGTGTTTGTTCCTGCTTAATTCATCCTTACTTACTGATGAGTTCATCCTTAATGAATCCCTTAATTAATGTCATGACTTGTACCCTTATTATAAAGTGTTACCGCACATTTTAGTATTATGATCAGTGGATGCTGATCCATCTTTTACTGATCAAAAACCAACATAGATCCTTTTTTGTGTTTATTTTGGTTCATCCTCTGGAGGCCTAAACAATGATAGAAAGAATTATTGCACATAGTGCCTTCCAAGAACTTATTCCTTCCATCTAAACTTTAACAATGACATAAGCATATTACTACAGTATTGCAGAATCCAACATCCATATTTTTTAAACAAAAGTAAAAACATAAATACAAAAAGTTAAAGATTATTTGTAACTCAATAAATTATTTTGTCTTCCCTACTAGATAAAAGACACCTCCACTTTAAATAGAACGACACTAGTCAAAAGGCTTAACCATTAAAGGTCTCATTCCGCTAAAATCCACTTTTTCTTGTTCTTTGTGAAATACTATGTGTCTCACTGAGTTGTATATGCATGCTGCACTGTTACCTCTATTGCATACCTGTCAAGTTTTGAGTTTAAGAATAAGGGACATTTTTCGACCCGCACTCACAGAAATGATTCATGGCAGAGTTAATTTTTATGCATTTACATCTATTTGACTTTATTTAAAAACTCATATTTTCTATATTTATGCATTTAAATGTATTATTATCTAGATAATTTAACCAATTCTAAAATGTATTGAATGTAATTAGTTAATACATACTAACATGGTTTAAATAATCAGAGCCCTAATACAAACAAGAATCTGTTATGTAAAATGTATGTGATTGGTTTTCATAAAAGTTATGAGAAGTGAAATGGGGAAAATGGAAACGATGTCCTGCCAGTAGGTGGCGGTAATGCCCCTTTACGTTGGTTGCCAACTGCTATAAAACTCGAAGAAGAAGAAGAAAACTATTATGGTCTGGACTGGCAGTTGAATGTGGCTACAACTTACGTCCATGTGAGAAGGTATCCAAGACATGTTGTATTACTCCCAAATGTGACCTAAATGTGTAGTTTATTTCATATTACACAAATATTCATTCATTTATGTAAGTTAGTGTGTGATTATTTTAAGCAGTTTTATCTTGGCCACGTTGCTGTTCCAGACAATGCCATTAGCATTAGAGCTAACAAACTAGCTATTACATGGCATCTTGGCTAATTCGGTAATACAGCTCGATACTGAACTAAACTGACCCTTTCCAGTTTGTTTTAATGTCAGTTAAAATGACTACTATTAACATTAAACGAGCCAGATGGCATTCCCTTTGTCCACAACATTTAGCCTATTCATTTTATATTATGTTAGGCTCTGTCTGTTTGCTTAAAGATTAAATGTGATTGTTTTGCAAATGCATTTTTATGAAAAAAAAAAAATAGTGTAGATCAATAGTGTAGTTAAATTCTTCTCACTGATATTCTTTTTTCTCCAGGTACCTAGTATTTTTCTACTTTTCCTATCCTGTTTTCTCACCTCCATGTTGCAACATAGATTTAGTAAGTATAAGTTAAAAAATGTACATGTCAAAATGTAGGTCATATTGTAGTTAGTATGGACTGTAAATAATAATTTGGATAAAATGTTTACAATTCCAAATGTTTAGAGTAAGCATGTTAAAACATTAAATGGTTGATTTCACAGTACAACGAAACTCCTTAGGCTTACAAATTTTGATTTTGGACAAGGTTGGATGTGTTGGTTTTTCAGGTATTTTCAGCTCATTTTACAGATCTAATTGATTCATTGTTCTTTTTCTTCATTTACAGGTTCTGCAAATTGTGTGACAGGTTATTACCTACTAGGTATGAGTTAGGTATGGATGGTCAGACAGACAACCTGATCAACCTGAGTGGAGTAAAGCAAGGTGCTGGTGTGGTGAAGAAGGTAAATGTAACTGACATTGTTAGCCTCAGCTTCTGTGTGTTAGTTTGTCTTTGTCACTGACAAGCATAAATTATGTTTTCTTTTTGTAGAATGAAGACATCAATGTGAGGTGTAATTGTGTGCTGAGCTTCTGAGCATCTACCTCAGTGAAGACCTGGACACATTGGTTAAAGAATACATGGTATGTTTGATTCTTTGTTCTTATTCCTTTTTTTTATGTAGTTTACAAAGATAATGTTGTTTTCCTCCTTAAGCAGACCATTAATGTTTAGGATTGCTGCCCATGAAGAGAAACAATGGGATATTTTTTGTTTTTCTCTGTCAAAAGGCAGCTGAGGATCTGAGGCAGTACATAAAGCTGAAGCCAGATGTCAAAAGGTAAGTCATAAAGCAGTGTAGTTGGAAACATGAATTGTTTTTGCTTTTGGGGTGGATTATTAACTAGATTTATTAACTTTCCAACAGGTGAGCGGTAAATGGGGAGACAGAAGATTAGGATAAACAATGGTTGGTCCTTTCTCTTCCCTATCATCCTCCATCCAACTCAACCATGAGTGAAGGTTTGGAGAGGGTTGGATAGGAGAGGAGTAAACCTTACCCTTATCCAGGAGCTTATGAGAGAGGAGGTGAGTAGAGAAGGCAGAGAGAGGGTAGAAGAGAGGGAGAGGTTTGCCTCCTTTCCTTCAATTTTCCCTGCATCAATGAATGTTTATTTTATATCTACATAACTGATCTTTCAACAAAATAAGTGGGGGTTCCTGATTCTGTATTTTTATATATCTACGTATTTTTATTTTTCTGGCAGGTCAAAGGCTTCATTGGGAAAAGAGCAGTCTCAACAGTCTCGCCAGAAATCCCTGTATTAAAGTGAGGAGATCAACCTCAGTGGGGGATCAACCCAGAAACATGTAAGAGCTAGTCTGCTACTGTAAAGGATAATTGACAGTTTTAATTGTTGTTGTCACCTTGATAGAAAAGTGCACAATTTGACAGTAGTCTGTGTATAATCTCATGTTAACAAGAACACAAAATGCATCTTAGATCTGCTTAGATTTTGGTGGTCATTGTTAGGGTCACACAGAACATAATTCTGTTCTCTTTATATTCCAGGACATTGAATCCAGAGAGGCTGAGGCTCGCATTGTAGAGAAGACTATGGGCATCTACACTGTCTGAGCAGAGGGACATTGTTCTGATTGTCCAGGTGATGGACGCTTTGCTGATGTTGGTGTTGTGCTGGATGGCGTGGACGTTCTCCTTAACCTGAAGAGTGTCAGCCATGCATGCGTGATGCTTTATGGGCAGATTTATGCACTCAACTTGAGCTATCCAAAAAGCCTGAAGCGTACATTTGAGGTGTACCAGAAAACCCTGATGGACCTGGACTCAACTAAGCTTACACCAAAAGTGCATGCACTGAAACTCAAATTGTTCCAGTGATTCGGTTGGCAAATACCACCTCCCCCACACACAGTAAGACCGGATTTTGTTAAAATGGTCCCTTGGTTCTTGAAGGTTACGCCAGGGAAATAGCTGTTTAATAAATTTGTACATTGGTTGTCGAAGCATTCAAATTTTGTTGAAAGATCAGTTATGTAGATATGAAAAACTGTTCATTGGTGCAGGGAAAATTGTAGGAAAGGAGGCAAACCTCTCCCTCTCTTCTACCCTCTGCCTTCTCCACTCACCTCCTCTCTCTGAGCTCTTGTAGGGGTAAGGTTTACTCCTCTCCTATCCAACCCTCTCCAAACCTTCTCATTGGGGATGGGTATTTTCCAGATTTTTCTTCAACACCTCATTGGTAGAATCCGCAGAGCCCTGACATCTAAAACGAGGCATTAATAACTTTTAAAAATGCACAAGTTTATTTAAAACAAAGTTTACAAGTTTTTACTACTGCCAAAGTCAATTTTACACTGGAGTTCTCCATGTTTGTTAAACAATATTTGTTAAACAAAAAAGTACTTCAGTAATATTGAAGGAAAATTATGACTGAAATGTGATTTTAAGAAATTATAATTTTGTGTCTCTTATGTTCAGCTTTATTATTAATAAAGCTTTGTTTAATCAACAAGAGGGTCTGATTGTTCTTATTATGATTGTACTGATTGGAAATGAATTACATAAATGTGATGCATTTTGATTCATTTGTTTTATTCCTTAAACATAGACGTTTAATTCAAATAAATATATGCAATTCATTTTGAATAGGTAACCTGGTTACGCTTATTATAATTCAAACTGTATATTTTATGTATTTAAAATAAATACTCATTGTTATTCATTTAGAGTAATTATACTTTATTAATACTCATTACATAAACCTGATTATTATGCATTTAAAATAAATAAGCTGTATTACACGAATGCATATGCATCACATACGGCCTATTTGATAGGTTTGTGTTAAAATTACAAAAAAAAAGTAAATGGGAATTTGTCATGTAATAAAATTACATAAATCTTAAAAGTTAGGGTTAAATATTTCTGTGAGTGTACCTTTAAAGTAATGTTATTTGACGTAAATTTTCAATGTTATGCGGATGACACCCAGCTCTTCATATTAGCCAAACCTGATGACAGAGTGAGAATAAAGAAAATTGAGGATTGTGTTAAAGATATGAAATCATGGATGTCGCACAACTACCTCCTATTAAATAGTGATAAAACAGAAGTTTTCCTATTAGACCCCAAAGCGGCTAGAAATAAATGATCAGACTTAATGTTAAATCTGGCCGACTCCTCCGTCACACCTGGTTCAGCAGCTAAAAATCTTTGAGTTATCATAGATTCAGACCTAGCATTCGATAAGCACATGTCTATTGTTACTAAAACAGATTTTTTACACCTCTGTAACATTGCCAGTCTAGGAAATGCCTTATTCCTGCATAATGCAGAAAAATTAGAAACACCAAAGCACTTTTTTTCCACAAAAAACGGCTCACATGGCGTTCATTCATACTAGAGACCACAACTAGACATTTAAAAATGAATGAAAAAACAATGGAATGAGATCTTTAATAATTTTTTTTATGGCACTACCAAAATGCATCTGCCCAATGCATCTCCCAATTGTCTTTCTTTCTCATGCCACCTCTCGCTCTACCCCTTTATCTCACACGCAGTAAAATGTGACTCTTTAACAGTGAAACCTTAGGCTGACAGACGCATGAATATAACAACACTCCCAGCCAAGTTGCCCATAGGAAAGTGATCACTTACACAGTGCATCACGAACCTGCTTACCATAGACAGACAAGCACAATTAGACCACTTTGTCAAGTCGCCAACTGGATAAAATAAACATGACTTATCACTTGATAACGACTATCAGTTATCTCTTTTATTCTTCTGCGATCCATACATTATCAACGATTTTGGTACAGATAATCTGCACCTCAGGTCTGCTGAAATAGTAGACATTAACATCCTGTGATCTTACATAACCTGATTATTGAAACCATTTGCCCAGAAAAAAGAGGAGGATAGGTTTACAGAAATAAAATCCAGCAGAACTCCATTACCTCTGGAGCTGAAAGCTACATGGTCTTTCTGGCAGGAGAGTAAGAAGAAGAGCTGAGCCCTGTCTAAACTGGAATAACCCATGAAGAACCACAGCTAATTGTCTTAAAGTGGAATACAGCTTCATGTTACATAGATTTTGAAAAATATGTAAACATTTTGGCTGACACAGCCAAAAATGTTTCTAATAATAACCTTTTTATTCCAAATGTGTTCCATTTTCTCACCACATTGGAAGGCAAATTACCACACTCATTTATTACGACTCCCTTGATGACTACACACTAAGAAATGTAAGCACAGATTTGTACTTAAAAGAGTACAAAGTTTGTCGCTGGGGCTTTACCTTATGTTAAGGGACAAAAAAGTACCTTTCAGTGAAATACCTTTTTTGTACCCATGTTTTTCATGCCAGTAGAGATTATAAAGATTAAAAAGATTATCAACTAAATATGTGTCATAAACTTCATGATGCAAAATTGTCTTGCTTTCAAATACAAAATGTGCAAATAAAATATATATTGTTTATTAGTACAGTGATACAGAATACTGAATGTACCTTCTGGCTGGTGAAATGGTACAAATCTGTACTTATTGCTGTTAGGAATGACTTTGTAGTTCAGAGGGCACAAATCTGACCCTGTAAAGACCAATATTGTACCTTTGAAGGTACAATTATGAAGAGTGTACCTTTGAATACAAAAAAGTACTCGTTTTGTACCTCTGTTTTTTAGAGTGTAGTAATGACCCCAACACTAGGTAAAGGCTAGTGACGTCAGCCACTGTCTCTTTTCCAACTGCTGCTGATATAGCATTGCTGGTAGTCAGCACACTTGCACAGCAGGAAAGTGCATTAACCCAGCTTTAAAACATCAGCTAACAGACACCTGTGTTGACATATATTACATTAGGGGTGACATGGGAAAAGAGCACCATCTACACAGCCCTGAGACAGCATGGCAAACTGTGTTCTGGCAAGCAGCATGATGCAGGATTCGAACCAGCCATCCTCGGATCACAAAGGCAGAGCCTTGGTCCGCTGGACCACTCGGATACCCACTCATAATACTCATAATCAATGTAAGGGCTGGCTCCAGGGCTAGGCGCCCTCTGACCACCAGAGGGGCAACGGGCAGCCTCAGGTAGCAATCAGGCCTAATCAGGAACACCTGTGGGTTGGTTTTAAAAGAGTGAGGAACACAGACCACCAGTTGCTGTGTCTTTGTGTGTGTGAGTGTGTGTGTGAGTGGCCAAGTGGCTACTATTCCTTATACTTTCGAGCTCTCGAGTCCCTGAGACATAATTTCTTTCTTTCCCTCCTTTTCCCTTCCTCTCAACAAAGAGAGAGAAAAAAAGAGTAATAAATAAATAAATAATTTATCTGTAGAAGGCTGTGCCTTCCTTTTCTCCTTTGTTTTCCCCAATCTCAGTTTTTCAGTTTTCCTTTTGTTGGAGGAATTTTTATTTTTCCCTACCCCTGGGAAAGCCAGCCTCCTCCTGGCATCCTTTGTTCTCTTTTTCCCGACAAAAATCCCCACATTGGGTGCGGGTTGTTCTTTGGTTTTCTACCTCCTTTTTGGACCCACCTCCTCTAAAACAATCCCTACCATTTCTCACGACAGCTGCTTTTGCTAAAAGAGTGGTAGAGCACTCTTACAAAATAAACTTTGGTTTATTTTTTATTCCAACTTAATCTGCCCTCAGTCTTGTCTACACTGCCCTTGGGTCCTATTAACTGCCTTTACTAGGTCGCTCACCCAGTAAGGTGGTTGTGTTGTGATCAAATAACCTAAGTTTGGTTCCCTTTCTGGGTGAGCCCTTACAATCAAAGTTTGTCCTCACTCCTAAAAATAACGTTAATTCCAAGAGATTAGCATGTTTTGGGAGAAAACAAAAACTATTGAGCAAAATTTTTGTCTCGAATGAACCACAGTCCTGCCGACTGGTCAATGCACGTACTGGTGAGATACATCCGAGCCTAGATGTTTTCAGTCACCAACTTTAATCAACATAGCTTATTACTACTGTAGCTACCAGAGAGGCCTTGTTAGTCCAGCACATCAGATATTTCAATAAACAAACACCGAACAATCCTGATATCTTTATTGCACCTAAGTCTTTATTTTAACAGGCTATATTTAGATTTTATTTGTCAATCTAATGTTAGCTAATGGGTGCATTTTGCTAGCTAGCCAGCCAGCTAACCTATCCAGAACATGAACTGATGTGAAGGCTTGGTTAAAGATGCCAAAAATATTTTATTATATTATATTGGATATGTAAACCTATCTTTGCCTTGCTGGTTTTTGTCACTTTCCCCGCTACAAATGGATAAATCATGGCTTTGCCAACATGCACTTCACTTCTTACATTAATTATCAAGCACCCATGCGCTGCATATCTGCATTTGTCCAACAGTGGCAGCAGCAGGAATCTACTAACCTAGTACACATATCTAATGTTACCAGGACAGCTTTTTTAAACCTCCGTAACATTGCAAGGCTAAGAAATACCTTATCCCTGCATGACACAAAAAATTAGTACATGCCTTCATTACCCCAAAGCTAGACTACTGTAATGAGCTACTGTCAGGATGTTTCTGCAGTTACTTAAATAAACTTCAGCTAGTTCAAAATGCTGCAGTCAGGGTCCTCACTTAAACCAGAAAATTTGAGCATATTAGTCCAGTCCTACCAGCACTGCACTTGCTTCCAGTCAAATTCCGCATAGACTTTAAAATTCTCCTGATAACCTATAAAGCCCTACACGGGCTCGCTCCTGAGTATTTACGAGACCTCATCTCCTATTATGAACCACCGCGATTACTTCGATCACAGGGTGCTGGTTTCTTAGTAGTTCCTAAAATTCAGAGGAGCTCTGCAGGAGAAAGAGCTTTCTCTTATAAAGCTCACCAACTCTGGAATAATCTCCCCGAATATGTTTGGCGATCAGACACAGTCTCAAACTTTAAGTCTAGACTAAAAACGTACTTATTTTTGGTAATTAATGTTTTTCTGTTAAGATAAGGCTGCAGATCCAGGGGTTCATGGATATAGGAAATTGTGGTAAACTGAAATGCTAGAGCTGTTGTTCGTCCACTGCACACGGTCACTCAGGTTTGTGGGCGGTGTTTCAGGGAGCCTCCATGTCTATGTTACCTTCTGGCTCGCTCCCTTTAGTTAGGCTGTTATATTCAGATCTGCCAGAGTCATTAGCTACACTCATCATCCAGTTTTTGCTACCTGCATCTGACTAGTTGCTTACTCACTATCGATTAGAAGTTTATTTGAACTAACAAGGAACTAAAGGAATTATATATCTGCTCTCTATATCTATAGCTTTTCACCTGGGTATGTAAGACATATGTGGATGTATATGGACTGTAACATTCATTAATATGTTGTTATTAATGACCAAATAAGGATGGTGGTAATGGTGGTAAGGAAGAAACCTTAGGAGGATCCAAGACTCATTAGGATAAACCCATCCTCCTCCATAAACAAATAACAAAACAAAAACAACTGCACAAAGAGATAATGGGGAGCTATGGCGGAAGTAGAATTAGGTTATGAATTATGAGTGTGGATTTGTGCTAAGAAGAGGCTCAAAGTTATTGTTACAGTCCAGGAGGTTTAAGAATTCATATGCACAGCAACGCAGTGTGGCAGGAATGGACCAGTGCAGGGTTCCAGAGCAGGACTGCATGCAGCAAGGCATCGGAGAGCCAAACTCGGCTACATCAGGACACAACAGAAGGAACAGGTCATCTCAATACATGCAAAAAGATAGAGAGAGAGAACAAAAGGAAAGAAAAACAGTGACTTAGAATGGTTGTGTTATATATCTGCTGAGTCTGTTACCAGAATGCAGGAACTGAAACCACAAATGGACACCTCGAGGCAGGCAGCTCTGGTAATAGGTGAAGATTAATAGAGGTACATAGAGGTAATAGTTTATGTTTGGTGTGTAACCTGTGAGAGAAATAGATAGATGGAATACAACATTGAAAAAATTAAATGTCAGAAGAAGTATTTTATGATCTATACAAGCAGGTAATCAGTGTAGAATTAAAATAATTGGAGTAATATGAGCTATAAAGTGATTTAAATGGACTTCCAGCCAACAATGCTTTGCAGTAGTCCAGTCTTGAAGTTATGAATGCATGCACCAGCTCCCCAGCATCATCCAGAGAGAGTATACTACAGAGTTTTGCATTGTGTAAATGAAAGTGGAAGAATGCAGTATTAACTATACTGTATATGTGTACATCAAATTACAGAACAAAGTAAAAAAATACTACTACTTTCTCAGAGTTGTACCAAGGGACCAGTTTTAGGTTCTCTAAGACAGTCTGTTATTTTGTAGAGACAGAGGTTCTTCTTGTTTTAAGCTTATTTGTAAAGTTGAGTGTAATTGGCATAATGCCAAGATGGATTATTTTACCCAGCGATAGTATATAAAGAATAAAGAGTAGTGGGCCCAGTACTGACCCTTGTGGAACGCAATATTTTACTCTAGTGTGATAAGAGCATTCATTACTTAAATAAGAACTGAACCAGGTGAGGGCAGATTTTCTAACCCACTGAGAGGAATTGCATGATCTTTGGGGAAGGAAGATCAAGCACACAAAGATGGCAGTGCTGCCTGTATCAAGTGCAAAATATAGATCAGTAATTAGCGCAATGGCCTCCACTGCTATGGCTAGCTTTTTTATTTCATAAGAATAATGATAAGAATGTAATGATCTTAGGTCAGCACAAAAGGACAGCTTCTTTCACCCACCGCTGCAACTTTGAGGAAGAGAGATGGAGTAACAGTAGACCCTGAAGACAGGTATCTCTCACTAATGTTATTGGGTTGCATTGGGCTACAGTCCAATGGAGATATATTGTGTGGTACAAATGTCTAAAACTACTCATAAAAAGGCTTCTATTTTGTATTATAAATGAGAAATCAAAGAGGAAGCAATAGTGGAGTATTTAGTAAGTATTGAAGACTTAAATGTATTAAAATATCATAATAAGTTTATTGTCAAATGCTGCTTAACTGACAATAAATCAACTAATTTCATCTCACTTTGTATTGTAATGTTCCTTACAGGAAAAAAAACACGAGTTTCACATATAAATAGAGTTTTATATACAAGTGACTTGTGATCAAGTGTGTAAGGTGTGTAAGTGTTTGTGTACTTACACATTTGCACAAACTTAAATGACTTTTTTATAGTGTTAAATAAGCATGTGTTGCTGTAACCCTGCACTGCAGCTGTTATATTTTTCATATTGTAGCATTTGGTGCACGGTCTGCAGAAAGATGAGTCTCTTTCTTGTCTTAACAACCATGATTAATAATATAATTATTAATATTATGAATATTAAGTTTTAACTCTCACTAACGTTGGGTATACACTGTATGAAGTTTTGGAATCCTTATTTAATTTTACAACATACAATATATCACATAAAATAAAAAAGGTACCATTGATGACCCTATAAAAACCAAAAAAGAAGTTATGCACACAAGGACAGCTGTGGCTCTGTTTGTGCTTCATTGTTTAGTCGTTTCAGGAGAATCAAGAAGGATAAATCAAGATTCTTTTGTAATTTGTCTAAGGTGTCGTTGGCATTATTTGAACTGAACTGAACTGGTTTAAGTTTAAATTACTTCAGTTGCTGAGCAAACTCTGACCATTGGTTTGGTTTTCCAGATGCCTACCATCCCCCCAGCACCCCCCCCCCCCCCCCCCTCTCTCTCTGGAAATGCAGTCCGAGTGGGTGAGGTTTTGGTCACCTCTGAGATCCTGGAATGAGCCGCTTCGCTCGCGCTGGTGTTTGGAGATCTGCAGGAGTTTAATGAGAATGAACCGTTTGCGCCGAAAAGCTGCCCCGCCGCCCAACTCTTCACCCCTAGAAAGTGAGCGCTACATCTTGACAGCAGACCCAAAAGTGGTGAGCTTTGTGTGCGCTTCAGATTCCGGACACTGTTCAGATTTGTAAGCTTCGGTGCTGATGAGAACATGGAAATTAAAAGGGCATGGACGGGAGGGATTTGCGCAAGGGGTTCGTTCTGCGCTTATCGGAATGTGACCGTGCTGTATTTGCTGATTTGCTCCGCGCGCGCTGAGCCCTGTCCGTATCCCTGCACCTGCAGCGATGACTGGGCTACTGTCACCTGTTTGGAGTCGCAGGACATTGCGCTGCCTCTGAACGTGTCCCAGGGGACGCACACTCTGGTTGTGAGAGGAGCAAACATTTCTGTAGTTCCCGGGAGCGCGTTTTCTGCGTTGGGGACAATTTTGGAATTAAAAACGCTTCTGCTGTCTTGGAACAATATAGCTGAAATCAAGGCAGAGGCGTTTCTTGGACTTTCGCAACTTCGGGTCTTGGATTTGAGCCACAACAGACTAATGAGGCTGTCGCCCATGGCTTTTTACGGGTTGGAAGAGCTGTGGGTTTTGCGCATGAACAGCACCTTATCGCCTCGGGGGGCAAAGGAACTGCCTAAAGCGCTGTCCACTGAGAGCCTGATAAATCTACAAAGACTGGAACTGTCAGGAAACCGCTTGAAGGCAGTGCCCATTGCGCGCTTTGACAACCTGAACCTCGACACATTGATTCTGACCAACAACTCAATCGAGACCATTGGGGAAAACAACGTGTCGAGTTTTAACGAGTTCAAGAAGATAAGTGTCTATCTGTCCCTGAACCCTTTCAAGTGCGACTGCGACCTGGAAGCGTTTTATTATTGGCTGAAAAACGGCTCTCAGTGCGCAGATTCGGCTCGCCTGCTGTGCAAACTACCAGAGGCCAAAAGTGGATTGCATGTGGAGAAACTTCGCAGGGAGGACTGCATCAACGCGGAGCTGGAAGCCGTATCGTACGTGTTTCTCGGCATCGTGCTGGCTTTGATTGGCGTCGTGTTCCTCATGGTCCTGTACTTAAACAGAGGAGGCATTAAAAGATGGCTGAATAATATCAGAGAGGCGTGCCGAGACCAGATGGAAGTATATCATTACAGATATGAGCAGGACTCCGACCCTAGACTGGCAAACGTGGCCGTTTAGGTGGTCAGTGCCGGCGTGACTAAACTTCATCCCCAAAGACTGGATCTGCGTTACCACCTTGTAGACTCATGCATGACCTTCCGATAATATAGCACACATAGGCTACGTTTACTCCTTTAAAAATGCAATGCATAATGAGTGTGTACAGAATGTAGATTAAAAACTAGTTTTTTTGTTAAAAAACTCCAAGTACTGAATAAGATATGTGGGCTACTGAGTGAACTCTCCCCTCCAGCCTTTAATGCAGACATAAACAAATTACCCATTAAATGCATTCAAGTTTAAATAAAACCTGAAGTACTACAAACACGTGGACTTGATATATGCTTGATTGATTACTGTTCCTGTGTGACCTGGCTCTGATCTATTCAACCTCTGAACGCTGGCAGGTCTATAGATCAGACCAGGGGCTGGAAGGTGAATACATCACCTGCACGTTTTCTTTAATGTTTATGTCATGTTGGCTATAGGGTCTACACTATGCATAACAATCAGTAATTGCTGTTACAAACACCAATAGTATTAGAATATTGTAGGTTAAGACATAAGTTCCATGTTCTCAATTACATAATTAAAGTGCTATAAAAAATGGTTAATTGGGTATTGCCATCTGCTGTCAGGAAAAAAATTCTCCACAGTGGCTCAAAATGCTTTCTGACTCATACCGAACCATTATGACACTAAATAGAACGATTATTAAATTGTTTGTGATATAACCTTACACCGTTTCATTGTGAAAAGAGAACCAAAATATCACATACTCAAATAACCATTTAAACATTTCAGTATTTTTGAGATGTAATTACCAAACAGCAACGGAAAATGATCAACAATATTTCTGTATTAGGGACTCATTTAAACTGGGTTAAAAAAAAACTAAATTATTAGGTCATCTACTTTCTGAGTTGACATTCACATATAATAAATGAAACATAATGAAGCACCCCTGGAAAAATAACATGTTTTGTGGATTATGAAAATGGGTTGTTACACATTTTTGCATATTTTAGCGTCCAATTTTTTAAATATTATTTGTTTAATAAAAAGAGCCATTAATAGATAAACTTAAAAAATCAACAAAATATATAAAGGGATTTGTCAACCTTTGTATACGTAACTATGTTTAAAATATAGTAAAAATAAAAACTAGTTGCAAATATCTAGAAGAATATTGAAAGTGGATGTACCTACTAAATTACAATTACAAAATAAACATTTTTAAGCAAAACTTATCATTGTAATCTGTAAAATTAAAATAAAGCCAAATTCACATCAGTGTAAAATCAAACCTTTCCTTATATTTATGTGAGGAATAGTCATTGGATAACAGACAAATGCTAAACATCACATTCCACTGCATTACACATCATATAACAAGGAAACAAGAACAAAAAATGTTCACATCATTTATTTTGTCTTAGGTATTAATGGATTTTACTTGATCACACATTTAAAACTGAACCTATTATTTCACTTTCTCTGGATTTTCTTTTTTCTTTTATGAAACTACAATAAATACACAGAGAGCTGGACACTAGTTGTAAGCCTATGTGAGTATTCACACAAACCTGCATGTTTATTGGTCTAAGCTGATGAAAATTGCCTTCTGATTATTCTGATGTCTCCCCATTAGCTGAAAGTGACTTTATCACAGGGCTCGGAAATATCCTACCAAAGTGGCCCTACACCACAGCTATAAAGGCCCAAGCTCCAGGGTGTAGGCTAAGTGTCTTCCAAGGCCTGAGGTTAGATCAATTTTATATTGCGGCTTGGTTGTTTAATAGACTTGCTGCCTAAGTTACACTACTGGTATGTTTCCATGGAAGGGTGATGTCTGTACTGAGTGGTTTTGAGGACTTTTCAGCTGTGTGGGACTTTTTCCTGCTAATAATACCAGCTAAGTGACTTTTCAGCTTGGTTTTTGGAGTTTTCTGCTGCTTGTTATGGAGCTTTGTGTGTATTGTGGCATTTTTTGTGGATTGTGTGATGATTTTGAGAAAGGTGCTACAAGAATACACAGAGAGAATACACTGAAATAGTGTCTGAAAGCTAACTCATACTAAGTAATTTAATAATACTAAACATTTGTATCATGTGTAATTTTTTTTTAATTTTCTATATTATAAAATGTGTTAAAGGGCTAAGCAGTCATTTACAGTAAGTCAGAATCTTGAATATCTTCTCAAGGCTTTGTGAGTTAGTTTCCTTGACACAGATGAAGTTTGACGCTAGACTAAGAATTCCCCCTCCTCGTCTCTCACTGGTTTTTAAATATCCCAGAGTGAGTGGTTATTTCTCCTTGTTATTGATGGTGGCTGGAGACAATTTGCTGCTAATAAAAGAACAGTGACGAGACTGAAGACAAATCGGAGGCATAATTATAGGCGAGCTGGGATTAATCTCATCAGTGCTGTGACTAAGAGAGAGGGCGAGCTGATGCCCTATAAATCCGCAGTCCCGCTCCTGCTTCATTTGCCTGTCTTTAATTAACAGGCTCTAGGCGTCATGGTGTTTGATTTTAATGGCAAGGTCAGGTACTGGCAAAGCCACAGACACAAGGTCTCTGCTGAACATACTGAATGGGCAGTCCTGGTGTAATGTGTGGCTATTTTGGTGTATCTGAATTGTTTTTTGCATTAGTAAAAGATTTAATAAAAAGAAACATGCTTTCTTTCTGACTTGTGCATGTGTTCAGTAGAACATTTAATGTTAACATTAATTCTCAATTTTTATTAAGGAGTTTATGTGGCTGTTTACATATTTTACATAAAAACATTGAAAAGGCATGTTTCATGTTTTGATCCTACAAGAACCTTTGAATCTGTAATACAAGGAAATAAAAATAATTAGAAAATCAAAAGTATATAGTTTAACATATACACACTAAACAGTCAGTTGAATTGGTAATTAAATTATGTGCTCTGAAAACATATATAGTAATTGAAACTGTAACAGCACTGTATTTTATAAAATCATGAAGTTACACACCTTTTCTTTCCTATTAAATGACATATTTTTTGTGAAAAAAGGTCTATAACAATTCAAGGTATAATTAAAGCCTACACCAATGTGGAAACTACATGAATGGATTTTTAATTGCTGAAACACATAAAAACACCAGTAATACAATGATTAAAACACTTAATAAAATAAATAAATACATCAGTGTTTCTGCCGGCTGCTCTATGGTTTTACTGAGTTTAGATCAGGAGCTGTCTCAGGTCCTGAAATGGCCTTTAATCCAAACTGTCCATATTGGACCACATAAAATGTCAGGATTGGTCATTCTTTAAAAAAAACTAAGAGAACAAATAACATTTATTTAAATTCTGAATAACATTTTTAGCACAAAAACTGTAGAAGGACACCAAAGAGTGAAAATACTCTAGTTTACAGCAAATTATATAGACTGAACATGTTATTTATTTTCATAATACTGTATCTTTATTAATACATGTCAAATGGGTGCCAAGTGGTTTTCATATACTGCATCAACTCTGTCTGCATGGCACTGTCCTAGACCAAAAGTTTTATTTAAAAAAATATATTAGCATAAAATACAGTGGAGTAAGTGTAGATTTGCAAAGAAATCCCCCAAAAATGAATGTGATTTTTGGCCACTGTACAAACATTATGGCAATAACAATATGCATATAGTTTTTATTGTATAAACAACTAGAATGTAATCATACAGAGCACAGAAACAGCACATTTTGTTTTTGTTCTGTGCCACAGTAGCTATGAAATTAATGTTTGAGGGAAGAGCATAGATAAAGCAATAAAACTGCTCTGAATCAAACTGAAAATGGAACTGAACACAGTTCTACAACATGCCCTACAAGTCTACAACATGCTGTATTTTTTATCTCTATGGTTCTCAAAATCCACTCCTTTGGTAGGTGCCCTACTACTTTGTCTAAAGAAAATTACAGAATATTCTTTATAAGAAAAAGTCCTTGACTCAGTGCCCTCCGTCCTAGAGTGACTGAAGTAAATTTTAAATGGCTTCACCTAACTCAATGGGATTCTAATAGAGGGCAGAGTCAAATTTATGCCAACCCAGGCAAAACAGAAAGAAAGCCACAAGATGAAGAGAACATCCATAAAAATCCATAAAAATGGGCTAATTTCTCTCATACTGGCCCATTCTAGCCCTTTTGTATTTCTAGACTGCCGCCTTTTTGTGTTCTTCTCATGCAAGCTCTTTCACAACAGCACTGGGTCAACCTGTCAGTGCAATTGCACATTATCTTTTAAGCAGCTGAAACACATTAAATGTGGTTTCTGCCAGGAAAAAGCCTCAAATGTTGCAGTGCCAGCAAGGTCATTTACGTTCATTTATTCTACTATGTTGCTGTTCAAGGCTGCTTTATTGAAAATAATTTACCACATAAAGAATGCTTAACTGCTGGGTTATTCTGGGTTTCTGTGTTATATGGACTTTAAATAGATTAATCTATACATACTACGGCTAATTCTTCCAGAGTTGCAGGCAATATTTGTGTTTGCTGAAAATCATAACAATGCCCTGGAGTCCTTATTTTGTCAGTGATGTTTTGGCATCACTTAACCACTATTCCAAGCAATAAGACATTTCTGTGCATGGTAAAATATATTAGTAACAATGTTTGTTTTTCCTTTTCTAATTAGGGCTTTTTAACAATGTGTTTACTGTTAAACAAATGATCTCTAGGAAAAGTAAAATCCCTAATGGGGGTTGCACAACTGAATATGACTCCAGCCACTTGTTAAATAACCCCCAACAGTTATCCTGTTATCCAGGGGCGTAGCAGCAAATTCTGGGCCCTGTACACTCGCAATATCAGTGGGCCCCTATCAATGCCAGTACATGAAGAACGTGAGCAAAAATAAAGGCAAAAAAAACTAAAATAAAAAAAACTAAAACTAAAATAAAAAGCATGAATAAAGTTTTAAGCTACAATCTCTGGCAAAATTGTATGGCAAAAATCAGGATCACACAATTATTTTTGATTAATATTGAGATCACAGTTATTTAACATGATCATTCATTAATAACCTCATGCATTTATTGAGGGTTGACAATAGCTTTTAAGCACAGCACTGCACTGCAATGCTAAGACTTTTTACCAGACAAGAATAATAAATTGCTTTATTGCTTAATATATTACTAGTGTGTACTTGCGCCTACAGTGATATTGGTAGGCAATTAACATGTTGATATATGCAGCAGAAATATTATTTGGTGTATCATTTGTTAAGTCTCAAGTCTTAAGTCTCTTAAGTCTCTTAAGCTAATGACTTCACGTGAGCCTAAAAACATCAGCAGTCGCTGTCTGGAGTGGACTTTGCATAACAAGCAAACTCGGTTCACCTTTGGAAAAGAAAGACACCAACAGCTGCCTCCCCTCATTCTGCCTTATTAACCTGATTTCTGCTTTTTAGGCAGCATGATGTCTTTAGCCCCCAGGTCAATCTGGGCTCACTGACGGTACGCCTGCAGCCGGCCGTTCTCGGGCGGACTAAACCCTTTTGCGCCTCCAGGAGGGGGCCCTCAGAATGTCCAATATGTTGAGAGGACTGTGACTAAAGTTCATTCTCTCAGTTGATGTTATCAATATATTTGATTGATTAATTATTAAATAGTTAATTGGAGGGCCCAATTCAATAATAAAAATATCACAAAAACATAAATAAATCAGGATTTTTATGGGCCCCTCTCCCTATTTGGGCCCTGGGTAGTCAGGTCCACTTTTCCCCCCACTACCACGCCCATGCTGTTATCAAGTGAAATGCAAAACACATTTTTATTTCCATATAGACAGATCAAGATGAGGTAATCAGTTTAATAGATACATAAATAATCAAGGTCTGTTATATGTGTGAAGTGTGATATATGTTTGTAAAATTTAAATGGGCAATTGTATTTTGTTACATGTTGTAAATCCCAATGGACCTTATTTTAGCGATTAATAGTGCACCGGTCAATTGCGCAACACCCAGCTGGATTTAGGGTGTGTCGGTGTGTATTTGTTATCGTGAGGGCGCACAAAATACGCCTTGCACAACTTGAAATGTGCAAAAGACATGTACTAATTCTCTTAATTAATCATGGGTGTGTTTTGGGCGTAACATGAAATAAACATGATTTCATGTTACGCCCAAAGGTTAAGGGAAGAGCCATGATATTTTATACTTTATTCTTTTTATTGTTGATGTATAAGCTGGATTTGCACAATGCAACATGTTTATATGTGTGTGTAACAAGCAGGCATATAGAGCTGCTGTGCGCGCACAATGCACACAGCGTTCCTATATAGCTAAGATAGATTTGAGCCTTGCATAGTGTGTATGATAGGGCCCAATATATTTATTTCCCTTTGAAGATTAATGTGAGAAGAAAAGGAAGGTTTTTTTTTACTTAGATTGTCTAAGATTAATTAACTTGCTCTATTAGACATTCATACCTATCTGGTCCATCTCTTATTCGTAAAGTCAGAGACAAAAGCTCGGTTGCTGCACAGTTTGTGCTGTTTATCCTCTAGTCTTTCATCAGTGGTTATAGGATGCTGACCCAGATATTGAATAGTTCTAGGTTGTGGACTAATTTTAATCCCGACATGACACTAAGCTGTTTAAAAACTCCAGCAACATTGGAGCACAACACACCACTATATCAGTGTCACTGCAGTGCTGAAAATGACCCACCACCCAAATAATAGCTGCTCTGTGGTGGTGAATAAAGGTACATATAAGGTACAGTAGCGGCCTGCCAAACCTGGGTATCAAACCGACATACTTGTCATGGATGTGCCCAGTGCTCAATCCACATCGACCACCACTTCCCTAAAGCCAGAATAATCATTCAGAATCTAGGAACTAAAGCTTTGGAACTCTAATTAAACAAATTCAATTTAATCAACACAAACAGCGATCTAATTACTTTTACTTTTTATTCTTACCCTGAAGAGTTTCAATGTACAACTCAATCACATGCCTGATTACAAAGGAAAAAAATAAACAGTTGCAAATATTTTAGAATGCAATATGTATTGTCAAAGCTAAAAAGGCCCTTAGTGAGAAATAGTTGAGTTCAAATTGAGACTTCGGTCCTTAGTAAATGATTGTGTTATTATTGTGGCAAATCTGAGCACAATGTGAGACTATTCTAAACCTCAAGAGGAGACGTGAGATTTCTGAGCTCTCAGGAGACACATTTGAGCAACAGGGGACTCATGCTTAAGTCTCGTATTTTTCTCGTGTTTCCATTTGATTTTATTGTTCTCTAGGAGAAACTACAGAAATATAAAGAATCTCTCCTTTCTGATTTCTCTTTCCTCTGGGGTGTTCCTTATTTCAGAATTATTGATACTGTCTTGGAATGAAAATGCGGAATATTCATTTGTCTTCAGAAAAAAAAATGAGTTTTTCGGGGTGTTCTTTTATAAGACAACTTTACCAATCAAATGCTCTTCAACGAAGGACGTCCAATGACATGGGGTCAAATGCTTGTACTTTAAAGATCATAAAGTATACTGATAACATCTTGGTGCCACAGACTACAGGACACCTTCTAACGTCTTGTGGAATCCATGCCTTAAACTGGACAAAATCTGAAGATCCTCAATATATTTTGTAAGACAAGTCATCAAAAATGGCATTCAACTATAAATGCTTAGGTTTAAGTACCTTAAAATGCCCTACCACCTACATGATCAGCAGTGACACATAATAATTCATCTGTATTTAATGTCCACAACCACTACAAAAATGCACCAACTACTAAACACAATGGGCTTCTTTTCTGTCGGTGGAGATGAATGGAAGTGAATGGAATATTTAAGAAAAAAGACTACGTATAAGTTCTTTAGCAAGCCATTAGCTAGTTATTTTTTTATTATATCAAAAACTGATTCGATTTTATTTGCAGTATCACTTTAACAGGTGATTTACTTAACCGAAAACTGTTGACAATGTTGCAGACATTTTTTCATGTTAAAGCTTGAAAATAGGCTTTCAGTACAGAAAATAATCATTTCTGTATCAAAATTCTAATTGAATGCAAATGTAAATCCTTTTTTTTTTGCATTAAAACGGTTGATACGTTCCTTTATTTGCTATTTTCCTACTATGATACTATTTTTATGTGATAAATTATGAGAACAATTATATTATTTCCGTTAGATATGTTGCCTTCTTGCGACCTTTAGCTCTTACACCTTAATGAGGCATCTTTTCACTTGAGTGATAGTTTGTTTATGCATAGAATTTTTTCAAGAGTTTACAAGTGATGTACACAATAAAGAGAAAAGGCCTACTGCATATTATGATGCAATTAAAACATGGATGTAAAAACAAAGATGTAACCAAGTCACTGGTAAATTGGAATTTACAGTTTATAATTAATCTCACATGACTGTAATTATGACTGTGGTTTGTAGTACATTAATTGGTGTGTTTCCTACTGAGAGAACTAGCTTAATAAAAGTTATCTGCAATATAATGACACCTCTGGAGAACATAAAGAACTATAAATTTCCGAAGAAGAATACATTATTGTAACATGGTACACTATAGCTCCTGATCATCACCCACTGCATAACAAAACCTTAAAAAAATTGTAAGTATGGAAATTATAATGAATAACAACGTATCTTATCCTAACCTATAGGCAGTTTATGTTTACCATTATTTTTCAAATCATATCTTAAAAGAACATAAGCAAACTGAAAAGGAAGACAATGAGTATGCAAAGCCCAACAGATTCAATTCAGAATAATTCTCTTATTCATCCTCCAGGTTTTTATATCATTGGTCTTATCTCTATGCCTTTTGCAAATGTATATGTCATTTTCTTAACTTTGCTTTATGTCATAACTGTCATTTGTAACTGTTTTGTAATCTGCATTATTTGCATGGATCACCATTTGCATGTTCCCAAGTTCATTGGAGTGGGGAACTTAGCAGTGGTGGATTTGATCCTCAGTTCATCTCTCATCTTTGCTATGATTAAGATCTATCTGTTCAAAGACAATTTTGTGGAATTTAAATTGTGCTTGGTGCAAATGTACATATACTATTCTTTTTTAACACTTGAAGCCTTTTCCATTGCCATTCTCGCTTTTGATCGATTAATTGCAATATGTTTTCCTCTGAGACAGAACACCATTAACACGCCTACCACCATGACTGCTATTGTAGCTGCAATGTGGACACTTAGCCACGGTGTCACAATTTTAGCTGTTGCAGCTATGACGTATCTGTCCTTCTGTAATTCAGTTCAAGTCAACAGCTATTTCTGTGACTATGGACCAGTTTTCAGACTAGCTTGTAATGATAATTCACTACAGTGGACCCTTGCCACAGTTCTGATTTTGTTGTGCAATATTGTCCCTCTGAGCTTCATTGTTTTGTCTTACACGTGTATTTTAATTTCTGTATTCCAAATGAAAAGTGTGGAAAGTCGATTTAAAGCTCTTGCCACATGTACAGAACATCTTATTCTTGTGGCCTTTTTCTATATTCCTATGTGTATCATTTTCCTGGTTGGACTTTTTCGAGTTCCAATCAACCAGGATCTGAGAATAGTTGGTTTGTCTATTTGTTCCTTTATCACACCCTGTACAAACCCCATTATCTATTCACTAAAAACCAAAGAGCTCAAGAGCAGAGTTTATTTTCTGATCAATAGAACATTTCATATTCAGAGACGTTCTGTTCATCCACTTCATAAGACATGAACAATTATCAATTTCCAGAGGTGTAAAGATTTATAGTTTTGAATAAGTAAAACTGAAGTCAATTGTAATGTTATACATATGTTTTATATTCATTTAATTACACCTTGGGACAGGTTTAATGTTGTTGGGTTATTTTATTTTTCTATTCTCTCACACATAAGACATATATGTATCAATGAAGTCACTGTTACTCAAAGATCCATGCTGAGTAGCCCACTTTTTTTTGAGCAACAACAGAATGCAGAAAGAGCCCTTTGCTAAATTAATGCTAAATTATTATTTTTTTGCTTTCATACCTACTTCACCTATATATTAATTAATTGTATAATAGTGACAGAATCAATCATTTTATCTGTTTATTGCTTTTTGGTTATTAAAACAAATTTACTTAAAAATGAATTATTTACTTAATTTATATTTACTGTACATTTTACTGTAAACACATTGCATTACACATTCCTAATTTAGGGTTTTACACTTCTGTGTGATTTCAACCTTCCTGTTAAGTACCACATTTCTAGAAAGTACTGTAATATTATTAGTTATTATGTGTATGCATCCTTTTTCGTTTTATGATTTTTTGCATTGCAAATTTAATATTGAAGACATTAAAGCTATACATGAGGACATGTGGAATACTTTGTTACACAAAAAGTGTTAAACAAACCAGAATATGTTTTATACTTTAGATTCTTCTAAGTACAACATTTAGCTTTGATGAGAGATTTGCACTCTTATTTTCTCAGTGTCTTCACAAGGAAGAGGCACCTGGAATAGTTTCCTCAGCTGAACAATAGTTGCTGCTTTTCCTTCACGCTGTGCTGATCCTAAATCACCCATCTCAGTTGGGTTTCAGTCAGGGAATTGTGGAGGACATTATTATGTTTACTACATAATAATGTATTAAATTATGTTTTAATTGTTTTAATGCCTTTAATATGAATCTAACATGTAAAAAATAAATCAAATAAGATATAAAGAAAACAATAAATAAGTTGTTTCCAAACTTTGACTACACTGAAAAAAATGATGTGTAAAATTTATTTTAAAAAAGTTTTGCAACTTTCTGCATTTGCTTTTTTAAAGTAAATTTAATTTCATGTAAATTAAAGTAACTTCAACTCGGTTTCAAAACTTCAACTCAGTTTCAAAATCCTTTCTTTTAGTAAACTTTACTTAATTTATCTTTGCTGAATCAATCCTTTCTTTTAGTAACATTTACTTAATTTCTGCATACAATATCACCTAATTGCAATTACTTAATATATATAATAATTCTACAATATTATTAGAAATAATTTTAGTTAAAACACACATATAAATGTTTACATAATCTTAAATATTTATTTCGTAAATAGACCAAGACTCACTGTCACAGCACATGGATGACATGAAATACATTCTTTTTAATATTGTAAAAAGAATGTACATGCCATCCATGTGTTGAGACAGTGTAATATGTGTGTTTTAACTTAACATATTTAAATTTCAGGAATTATAATATATTATGTATTATAAATTATTTGAGTAATATAAATTAAGTAATTGTATTTAGGTAATATTGTATGCAGAAATTAAGTAAATGTCACTAAAAGAAAAGATTGATTCAGAGTTGATGTAAACTATATTTGCCTTAAATTAAATTTACTTAAAAAATGCAAATGCAGAAAGTTGCAAAACGTTTTTAAAGTAAGTTTTCCGCATCATTTTTTCCAATGTAGTACTGTATATATATTTGGATTATTGAATTGTTTCTGACATGCAATCAAACACCATAGTCAACTACTCCCTGTGCCAGTCCAGCAATGTAATGTGTTTCATCTTAATCATACCTGATACAAGTCATTGATTTTCCACCAGATATTCAAATATGTGCTCTTATAAAGAATTCCTAACTAATTTTGAGGTTGATTGCATGAGGCAATTCTGTTAAACTTGGAGAAACCAGATTTTGATTGGTTTATTGCAACAACAGAAACTGTTTGTAATCTTTTTTTATTATGCTAATAAACCTAATTTGCAAAGGAGGTTAAACATTTTTTATTGCAATGGTATATGGAACGTGTTTTAGACAAAACCTTTTTTTTTTTAGTTCTGGTTCTGCTAACCCTTTCAGTAACCCTACTTTTAGTATAGTAAGAGTCCTGCTTTTAAAAATTGATTACTGTCATAATAGTGACAGTGACATAGTGTCATAATCTTACTGTCATAATAGTTTATTCACTGCTCTTTTAATTGAGTTAGATTGTAATGCAGAACCCATACTTTCACTATAGTTCAGTTTCTTCCCTTTGAATTGAATTGTAATACAGTAGTCATACTATAACTATAGTACAGGTCCTGCTATTTTAATTAGTTGTGATACTAGTTAGTAGTGTAATCATACTTTCATTATAGTATAATTCCAGCGCTTTCAATTAAAATGTGATACAGTTCATGCTCTCAGCTTTGCAGTCTATGAATGGACCCTTACTGTTCCAGCATGACTGCACACCAGTGAACAAAGCTAAAGTACGTAAAGACACGGATGAGCAAGTTGTTGTGGTGTGGTATAACTTCACTGGTCTGCACAGAATCCTGATTTCAACACTAGAACACTATTGGGATGAATAAGAGCAGAGACTTGGAGCAAGACCTTCTCTTCCAATATCAGTGTCTGACCTCACAAAAAGAGCTTCTGGAAGAATTCCCATAAACACTCTACCGAACCTTGTGGAAAGCTTTCCCAGAAGAGTTTTTAAGCTGTTGTAGCTGAAAAGAGTGGGATGGGAATGGGATGCGTGTTTACTCAGTGTGGTCAGACACACCAGCACTGTGATCAAGCACTTCCCTCTAGTGGTGCAGATGTGGTGAAGCAGTGGCTGAAAGGAAAGCAGGAGGCTGCGTCTCCGCAGTGAGATGTAGGGCTGTAACAGTCATGGAAGAGGTGAGGAAGAACTAATAATTCACAATCATTTCCAGCAATTAGTCAACTATGGGTATATGCTGTACATTGTAACATTGTATTTGACCAAGTGATCATATGTTTTATTTTTGTCTTCACTTTCCTTGCTATTAAAATATTCAACAAAAAATGAGTAGACAAATCATCTTTTTGCCAATACTGTTTATGATTAGTCATAAGTAGAACATTCAAACATGTTCACCGTGAGGGGTACCAGCTATTTTGACAATAATGGTTGTGTGTTGAGCTACTTCCAGAAGACAGTAAATCTTTCCATTCTGTAGTGTTGTTTCATGAATAGATATAATAAAATATTTGAAGTGTGAGGGATGTGCTCATTTTTGTTGCATACTGTGTATAGTGTTCCAGGTAGAGTGTTCTATAAATCTATAGTGTGTGTGTGTGATCTGTGTTTCTGTTTTTGGTCTCCGTATTTCATGTTCCATAGCATTGCAGTTCCAAGGTTTCTGTACCCCTGATCAAAATAATACAGCTGAATTATTACATATTAGCTGAATAAAAGATGATACTTTTTATTTCACCTTTTACAGGTTTAAAATGTATGCATGGTCAGCACATTTTTTTGGTATTGTTCACAAGTTGTACACACTTTTTGTAGCAGCCTGTTGTGGATAATTATCCTGCTGTATAACTCATCATTTTTTCGTTTTCAGCTTTTTTACAGTTTAATGTTTGTTTTTGGAATTTTCTGGTATTTCATAGAATACATTAAACTTAAAATACATCTCTAAGTGAAATTTCTCAATTTTCAGTTTATGGCAACGGCCTTGGCCCATACAGTTGATAAGTGCACCACCACTGTAGCATCTGATATACTTTTAAATTAAATTAGGATTTCTATTTTTTTTTTTATGTTTATGTTAACTGCAGTTTCTTTATTACATTTTGATCTAAGCAAACAACTTCCTGAAATCACTTTGCTTTCTTGTTACAGTCTTTATTTGCTCTGTCGTTGTTATTTTTATTTAGTTCATTTAGAGTGTTCAGCAGCAGCTTAGAAATATCCAGGGCTGCTGGACGTTGAGACAAGGTTGGAGGAGTCAGAGTGATTTGAAATCTGCGTCACCTGGCTTAACAGAAAGATGCCTGAGAGGAAGTGAAAGTTTGTAAGTGTAATGTGAGCAGTTCAGTCATATTTCAGTGTACTAACATTGGTTACTTCAGTAATGTTAAATCTACCATTTAAAATCATAATGTGCCAGAAAGAAATATCAATAATACACTGGCCTAATCCTAAAAAAATAATACATTTTAAATAAAAAAGCTGGAACCCAGTTTGAATATACATCCAATAATACATTAAGCAAAATGTTTCATTATCATTTTTTTATTTGCTTACTCCAGTTTGAAGTAATTTCATACACTCACAAACATGATACCTTTAATGATATTGCAGTCTCCACAAGAATGTTTTATACTAGCTACCTTATTTTATATATTAAAAAAAAATCTCAAGAAGTTTTCATAATTTTATGTAAAGTAACACATATCTAAATGTCTTTTGCCTTATGTCTTTGTTTTATATATTTGAAACATTTTTGGTTTCCTCATGTACAAAGATTATTTCAACATCTAAGCTAGAACCAGCTCTCAGTATGTTCACTTATAGAAAAAAACATGAATTATATAAAACTTAATATGTATATCAAAGAGAGCAGTGATAATAACCACAATTTGTCATTTTGAAAAGTACTTTACTTTGGTACGTTTGTACAGTACTTTAATAGACTGCATGACTTCCTCTGTCTTTAGAGTGTAAATTATGGGGTTTAACATAGGTGGAATAGTTTGCGTCATGGCAGTATTAAAAATCCGGAGATTTGCATCTATAGGTGCTATATAAGTTGCAATGTAGACACCTGAAATTGGTAGATAACCTATGGCCACTAACATAAGGTGGGCTGTACATGTTTTCATAGCTTTTGTTCGTTCAGTTTCATGTGACATCCTAAGTAAAGCCAAACCAATACCAAAGTATGAAAGAGTTATGAATGTTAATGGAATGAAAATTAGTATGGCAACACAGACCATTGCCATTAAATTGTTCACAGAATAATCATTACAGGCTAGTTTATAGACAGGACCATGGTCACAAAAATGACTCTCAACTGTAGTGGATCTACAAAAGGACAGTCTGGTAATGAGAGATACAAGAAGAGCAAAGACAGACACAGTGAAAAGCCACATAACACCAATGATCATTGTCATTGCTTCTTTGGTCACAATTTCATGATACCTCAGAGGAAAACAAATAGCAATTAGTCTGTCATAAGATAAAGCAAGCAGAGAAAGAGATTCCTGGGCCATAAAGACAAAAACAAAAAACATGTTTGCCAGACACTCTCCATAAGAAATGTACTGCCTCTCAAACAGAAACATGTCTAAAAGCTTGGGAATAAGAGCAGTGCTTGCACACAGATCAGACAGAGCCAGGTTAAAGATAGCTATGTACTTTGCTGTGTGGAGAGAACGTGCCAGGTATATGGTGCCCATTATGAAAGAATTCCCTAAAATTGTCATAACATACACAAAGCATAGAAACACATAGTAATACTTTGCATGCGGAATATTAGAAATTCCACTGATGTAAAATGTGCTGGGACGAATAAAAGTTTCATTTATTGTGGAGAAAGACTGCACAGAGGTTCTTTCATCCATCTGTCTAGAAGATTGTATTTCAAAAAGGTCTATGTTACTGCAGTTATTTACATAGATTTAAAAGTAAAAAATGATGAAAAGTGATACACAATGGATTAAACCTGCGTCTGTGTAGATAAGACAACATATCAACATTGCAGCGGGGTTAGACCGTTTTATACCACTTTGGTGCCCTCATTACTGCACTGCCCATTTCCCTCAAGACATGATATCATTCATCATATATGCAGTAAACAGGAAACTCAGAATACAGCCCCTGTGTGCTTATATAGAATTTCTGTGAGATTTACAGAGGTATGGATACACAGCATTTACCATTTACTATTGAAATACGTTTGATGTGGACATGAGTATTTAGTGCAGACACAAAACAGTTTTATCTGAATGTATATGTAAAGTTTCTTTTGTCTTTTTTCAATATCTGGCTTTAAAAAGACAAGTAATTCAAAAGTAATCAGAGTATAATATTTTAATGCAGTGTTGTTTTTTTTAAACCGGGCAGCATATGGCACATCCCTACAGCTCTGAAAGGGTTAATGTAGCTGATTATTTGAATCAGGTGTGTTGGGAGCAGGGAGGCACCAAAGCTGTGGGGGCAGTTGGGGTACAACTCTATATGCCCAAAAAACAAGAAATGCTGACTTAAAGCCTGGCTGCCCATACTCACTTACAGTCACTCCCTATAGACCACTACAGCTGTGTTGTCATTTTATAAAATATATACACAGAACAAAATGAGTCCTGGACATTTATTTACCACAGATTGTGATAAATAATCTAAATAATAATCTTAATAACCTCTCTGTTCTCTCTCTCTCTCTATTTCTCTCACATGTACGGAGATGCCCGGCCGGTCTGCCTGGATGTGTTCACTTGTGGTTCCAGCTTTCAGGAATCAGCCCTGTCCTCATCAGAATAATTACACAACCTTTCTAACTCCTGCTTTTTTCTCTTTATTTCCTTTCTGTTTCCTCTATCTATCTCTTCTACATGTATGGAGATGCCCTGTTCCTGATGTTCCCAGCCTGGCTCTCCACTGCCCGCTGTGTTGTGTCTGCAACCCTGCATTGATTAACATTAACACACTTAGAATCTGTTTCTATATTAGCCATAGCTCTATAGTTTGTGCCCATCACATTTTTGCATCGTTAAACTAACTAACATCTGAAGTACGACCGTTTCCCAAAACCAACGTACTTTGTTGGTACCACAGAAGTCTGAACTATGTTGGTTTGAACCACCGTGGCCTTAACTAAGGTGTTTTCAGATGTGTTCGGCCAGACTTTCCCAGCAGGAATCTTGCAAAACTCACAGTCTATTAAAATATGATGCCAAAAATATGTTAATAATTTATAATTTAGCCTATTTATATTGTAATATCACCACAACATGAACCGACAACAATACTATTAATAAAATAACAATGAACTGCAAGTAAAATCCACACAATAATTGCTATATATTAATTATTAATTGTAACAGTGCTACTTAAAAAAAAAACATAAATATATTTGTTATTGCTATATATTTTTTAATAAAATATATATACATCACCATTCTGAATTAGTCTTATTTATATGAGACCTGAGAAAGGTGTGTTACTGAGTGGTTCAGCAGAGCACTTACGATGGTGCAGCGGGCGGTGTTCTGTCGAATTGTGCAACCCATCGAGATGTGCTTCTTAACACCAGCGCCCATGCGTGGAAATGTTTATTTATTTATTTATTATTTTTATGGTAATTCTGTTCTTCTTGGGTGCATTAAACAACCAGAAACTCCTTGCCATTATTTGTCTGAGTATTAAAAATGCGTAAATGACAGTTGATAATAATGAAAGTAATAATAAGTGCCATGAAATTTAAGCAATAAAAAAAACTGTCTCCTGATATTTTGATTCATGCTTTCCAAATATCCTACCTAAAGCATGTTTAAATATGGGGCTTTTTCTAGCAATTTTATATTTAAATATGCACTAGGGTAGTATGGTTTGACAGGGTAGGAAAACTCGACAGAACACCGGATGGACGCCTAGTTCGAATCCCAGTCGTGGTTTTATTCTCTTAATATTTTTTTCATAATGGCAATTAATGTTCTTGTTTTTAAAAATATCTATTAATGTAGCATACATATTTCTACTTATTTCCTGTGATATATATTATTTAACAAAGACTAATTGATAACATTTGTATAGGGTTTGAAAAATAATTATTAACTAATTCATAAATGTTCACAGCACAAGTTATCTTTACTCAAGAGATGCCTGCTTAAATAATTGACATGCATCTTTCCAACACTGTAAAATACATTTTAGCTAAAGAGCACTTCAGTGCACTTTGTTCACTACACTAAATTCATGTTTTCCAAATAAAGCTAAATGTTAAAGACATACATTAAAAATGGGCAATTAACTTTACATTTTCAAAATACATTTGAGCACTGAATTTTATTATTTTCCTTGGGCTCACATGGGTAAAAGTGAAGTGGCTCAATTAATGTAATAAACACAAACATTAAAAAAAAAAAAAGAGGTACACTTGACATCTTAAATCCTCATGCAGCAATATTAATGTGATTTATCAGCTTTTTGAATCCTACCGTCCATCGTCTGCACTAATCACCAGGAACTATGACAGGTCTAGTCTAGAGCTGTAGTTGGAACGACGCAGCTGAACCACGGTAGTTGCGAACATTCGCTGGAACTACGGTTCTGGGAAACACCTGAGTAGCTTAACTAAGGTTCGCACTATGTAAGTTACTAACGTGGTTACCTCCATAGTTCCAACTACACTTTTGGGAAACACCTGCGTCGCAGCTGCATCGTCCAGACTATGTAAGTTGCTTACGTAGTTAGCAACTATGCTTTTGGGAAACGTACCCCGGGTCGACCCGAGTAGGATGGGTTCCTCGGACTGAGTCTTGGTTCCTTCCCAGGTTTCTTCCTCTTAAAGGGAGTTTTCCTTGCCACTGTGTCACCATAAAATTGGCATCTCTGTGCTGCTGCTCATAAGAGGCGTGGACCTTTGTTGTAAAAAGCGCTATATAAATAAAATTGAATTGGATTGAAGTGAAGTCAGGTAGTAGTGCTATTTGAAATCTCAGCAGTAAATTTTATTCCCTATATAGTTCACAATAAAACACCCAAAATGCCTTGCAAAATGTTGTGTACAGATGATGTAACTTTTTTTCAGAAAGTGAGGAAATGTCCTGGTTTTTAAATTACCTTCATTGGACCAGAGAGCAGTAGACAGCGTGACTGTCAACATGGAGCCCTCCCTCCCCCCCCTTCCGGTGCAGTCTCACAGGAAGAGCACACACACAACGCTACCAGGTGTCCTGGTTTACCCAAATGAAAATATGGTCACCCTATGTAACTAGACTCTACAGTTTATAACACAATGCAATAAACTGATTATATATATATAGATTGTTGTTTGGTTGTTCCTTAATCAGTTAACTTTATATGGTAGTAAATGCTATATAGAGAGTCAGCTAATAAGTGAGCCATTTCACAGATTCATTCCTCATGCCAAGAACAGACACCTCAATGCTAGATATGAGCGTTTAGCTTTGTTGTCAGCTGTTAGCATTTTTCACCCAATAAAAGGGAAGACTAGTTGAATTAAATACTAAACTTCAATTCAGACATGACTATAAAAAGTAATTTATTAGTCAAATGTGGTGTGAGTGAAGTGTTGTTTTTATATTAAGCCACGCTGAGTTTTTTCTTTATAATACATTTAAATGGAATGAAAATAATGTAATGTAAAATGTATTATTTTTCTTTACTCTTATAAAGAGTAATAAAAGAGTGAAGATTGGTGTTTCTAGGTCGTTGTTTTGGTATTTTAAGCTTCAGACACTGTTTACTGTAGAGTCCTGTAGGTCTGATAAATGAACGCTGCAACGCTTCCATCTAGTGTTTTCACAGGGCTGTGGGAACGTCCAAAAAAACAGTCCAGAGAGCTTTTAGAGTGATACCCATTTAATAAGGTTTCCTCGAGTGAGTGAGTCCAAAATAAATGGTCATTTATGAAGCAACTGAGCAACAGCAGAGTTTATAAACATTTGATGATTTTTATACTGAAAATATGTTCTAATTTATCAGCACAGAACCATTAATCATTAATGTTCAGCATTAAAGACAATTTTAAGCTTTTAAACTGCTGGTATAAGCATTTTCATGTGCTTTGGCCCTAAATCCAGCATAGACCACTGCAGGCATATCATAATTTTGTAGTCGACGCCATATGTTTATGTCCATATTTGTGGTTCTGTATCTAAATTTCTGAATGGGTGGAATAGATGGACTTTTTAAAAACTCACCTCTATCATATTCTACATTTCATTCTGTTTACATTTTTTTCCTGAACATCACTGGATCCTCTGAATAACACAATCATTTAAAAGTCATAAATAGAATAATGCTAGCTTTTAGCTAATGCTACAGCGCATTGAACTGACGTCATGGCACAGCGGCTCAGTTCGAGAGCAAGCAGGCAGAGATATGACACCGGCTGTAAAGCTCTGGTCATATCAAGATTATTATTATTAAACCCACTTTCAGTCTGGTGATGTTGAGCAGTGTAGTGTGTTAGAGATTGTAAAAGCACGTAGAACAGCCATCTCTAATTAACCACGCTAACTAATAACATTCAATGCAGCTAGACTGATGAAGCGTGCTACAGCGTTTAAAGCCTGGTTCTGGAGTAACACTGTGCTGCTTGTTTTAGTGTTTTCCTGCTGTAGCACAGGAAACTCGGAGGGCAGTTAGTTTATTAGTTGGTTTAGGTGTGCTGTAATATGCTGTAAGAATACAACCAAATCGACTCTGCTCAGGTTCTGAGCCACTGTGCCGCGACGTCAGGTCAGTGCGCTGTAGTATTGGCTAAAAGCTAGCACTAATCTAATTACAATTTTTAAACGATTTAATCATTCAGAGGATTTGTTGATGTGTCAGAAGGAAAATGTAATAGAATAACAGAATAAAACGTACTGGCTTCTGAACATACTTATTTGCCACAGACTTTAATAGAGGCAAGTTTTTAAAAAGCCCATTCATTCTGACCATACAGAAATTAATCTTAGACACGGAACCTTAAACATGGGCATTCGAGGACTACAGAATTAAGCACAACAGCAGCGGTCTATTAGCCAACCACTCAGTGGAGAGTAGTAGTAGCGCATTTACTTAAAGCTGTTTGCTGTAGAAAAATGGAAATATACAGATAAGCTAAATATACCTTGTTATACATTCTAAAATTAAAAAAATATTTCGGAAAAGTAGTTGGTTACTATTTTAATGTAGAGCTTTTAGCTGTTATCTCTATTATTCTCCATTAATAGTGGACTCACTCGTGGCTCCCTCTAGCGGCTGAAGTCATTTACTGATTATAACGGGGGAGATAGGAAGTGGGAAGGCTCTGAGCTTCCGGTCCACACTTGAAATTCTTCCCCACTGACTCTGTTATATATGTGTTGTGGTAAACTCGGACCCCAGGTCAATTTATACATGTGGATGTCTGCCTAGCTAATTAATGTCCTGAACGTTATTATTAACACAGTACCTCTCACTGAGTCGGTGCTCTGTTCAGTCAGCTGTTCAGCGCGGTGAGTCAGAATCTGCAGATGTAAGTTAGCCTAAAGCTGTAGTGTGTGAAGCGAGGTGCTCTGTAAGATGGTAGTTAGGTTAAATTGGTTAATAGATAATTATGTTGTATGTTTGTATATTTACATTTACTCCATTCTAAAAATAAAAAGCACTACTGAAAGCACTAATGAAAAAGTATGTACTTGACGTTTCATATAGATTTTTGGCAGTAGTTAACTTTACATAACCCAAACCCTTCTAATCTGTTAGCAGAACAAGACATTGTTTCTGTGAACTACAAACGAACAGAAGCGTTAGAGCAGTGTTTCTAAACCCTATTCCTGCATATTCTACTTTATATTCCCACTGTTCCGCATATTCTAGTGCTTTCTCTGCTTTAAAGGCACTTAATAAGGTAAGTGGTGGTATGATGTGTCTGATTCACTGCTGGATATACATAATGATTAATGTATGGTCCATAGGGGGCTACATAGATTTTTTTAACAGGTAAACTCAATAAAGGATTGTTTATTAGCTGATCAGTTGGATTAGGTGAAAAAAACAACAACTTTAGGGCAGTGACCAGAGATAAGAAACTGCTTTAAACTAATAATATAAAGTATTGTACTTAATTCTGAATATCCACTACATAACTAGTTAGTTAAATTAATTTTCGGTTATTATAGCTTACAGTAAATCCTGCAATCCTAAATTAATAAATTAGGACAGTTTGAAAATTAAATAGTTAGGAATAGGAATAAATAGGAATCCACCTATTTGTGGTATTGGTGGGGGGTGGGGGTGGGTGTGATCACTAAAAAGTGCGGGGCAATGGGCCTTTAGGACCAGAATTTTGTGTTTTACTTTTAAATATACGCTAAGGTTGCATAGTTTGACAAGGCTGCTAAAATCAACAGAACACTGGACTACTCTTCCCTTAAGCCCTAAGCAAAGTTCTGATAAGGGGCCCTCCAGCCCTGATCTTCAGCATGTGATCATTTTTTTACAGTTGCTCCTGACTCTACAATACTGCAATCCCTTGTTTGTTAGCTTAAGAATAAATAAATGTATTCATACTAAATTGATGTGTAAACAAACAGTATTTATAGAGTATAATAAGTTTCATTTTATGTTTAACATTTATGAGAATATGAACGTATTTAACAGATGTAGAATAAATAACGTGAAGGAACCAAGTTGTAGCACCTGACTATTTAAGGTGGATCAGAAAAATTAAATAAGCAGAATGTGAGCACTAATTCTTTAATAGCTGCTGTACTTTACTATGTAACACAAATGTCTCAGTCTTAGTGTGATTGTATGAATATAGCAACAGGATTTAAGGTGGACTTGGAAGTAACTAATTTACATTACATAGTTACATAGTTAATGCAATTGTAGGGGTCAGATGGGGCCCTTTAATTTGTGTGGCCATACGCAGTGTGTGTAATTAGCGGAAATGACAATCTGGCTACAATCTTATTTTAAACAATTACATATATTGTAAAATTACGTTGTTCTGTGTTGCATTAAATATTCACGGTCCAGTCAGAATATTGTTACTACAAATTATTCTTTCTAAAATTATTGTCCATTCTTTCAGTCCTGCTGAACATATAGAAGCACTTTGTAGTTCTATAATTACAGACACAAAAGGCTAAAGAACAGTGTCACTTTAACTCTCCCCTAGAGTCTATTCAGTGGTCACACATTTACAATCATAATCTGTTAAATAGTCACAGGGAGTTTATCTGAAAAGGCAGAATTTGCTGTACAACTTTAAAGTTGAATAATTTGTTCTCCTCTCTCCAACCTAGATCTGAACCAAAATGGCATCTCCCCCTACACCCTCACCCCATGACCGCAGCAGACCAGAAGATGAAAATGATCCAGTGGAACAGATGATTTTAAGGACAGGCTGTGCAAACCTGCATTATGCACTCCAGGATTGTATGGCAGAGCACCAAGACTGGAGAAAATGCCAAACACAGGTCAAGGACTTCAAAGATTGCATGACGTCATACCAAAATGTTCAGAAAGCTCGGTTGTTGAAGCAAAGACCATCAGAGTCGGACTCAAAAAGTCAATTGACAGCCTCTGATTAAGAAATTGTTAATGCATAATGATGTAACTTTAGCCTGTTAAATTTACATTGTGGACAGTTCACCATTGATGTTATTTACTTTACTTGTGGAACATCAAATAAAACATTTCTCCTTAAGATTTAGTTATCAGCTTGACTGTCTTTTAATTGTAATAAATCCATTTACTAGATCAATAATCAGTTGCCCCAATATACAATTTTTGTGATATCAAATTATATGCTGTTACAAGTAATTTACCTAAGATTCATATATATAATTCATATATACTTGCAGATAGTGGCTGCTAAAAAAATTATGTTAAACATGCACAAAGACTAATTGCTAAATAAATGCATTGATATTTGTTTTATTATTAAAATACATTCACATTAAAATTCAGATGAGCATGATGGACCCTATTTTACAGTATGTCCTGATGAAAAAACATTTTACCAGTTTTGAAAGCTTGCATTCAGCATTTAAAATGTGCAATTGCAAACTAGAAGATTAACAACTGCTTCCAAATTATTACATACTACTACACTGATCATACATTACAGTACTGTTATAACATTTTACAAATTTCAAATAGTAAATCAGATGGCCCAAATCTGTTTTAACCAACAGATGCATTATTTTTTTTATAATAATTGATATTTGGCTTGCACAAAAAGAAAAACTAAGATGCCAAATGAATAAGATGGCAAATTACTTTTTTTTTGGAGACTAGTTTTACAGCAACTGAATCATTTTAGTTACTTGAACTGTTTTGGACAGCTGTTTGCATTACAGAGTTCACTTTGCTTCGTTTGTAGAGAGCTTTAATAGACTGTGAAACCTCCTCCGTCTTTAGTGTGTATATGATGGGGTTTAACATGGGTGGAATAGTTTGTGTTAGGGCAGTATTGATTATTCTGATATTAGTATTTAAAGATGTTGTTAGAGCTGCAGTGTAAACACCAATTATTGGTAAATAAAACATGGCTACTAATATGAGATGGGAGGTGCAAGTTTTCATAGCTTTGATTCGCTCAACACCATGTGAGATTTTCTTAAGTGCAAAACGGATACAAACATATGAAAGAGCAATAAGTATCAATGGAATATAAAGAAGTGCAGCAGTACAGACATAACCCATTATGGAATTAATAGAGTTATCATTACAGGCTAGCTTATAGATAGGCCCATGATCACAGAAATAGCTGTTAACTGTAGTGGATCTACAGAAGGACAACCTGGTAACCAGAGCTACCAGCAGAGCATTGACACTCGTAGACAATATCCACATTACACCAATGATCAAAGTCATTGTTGTTTTGGTGACAATTGCATGATATCTTAAAGGAAAGCATATGGCAATTAACCTATCGTAGGCCATAGCAAGCAAGGTGAGAGACTGCAGAGTCATAAAAAAATAAACAAAAAACATGTTTGTTAGACAGGCTTCATAAGAAATGGACTGGTTCTCAAACAGAAACATGTCCAGAAGCTTTGGAATAAGAGCAGAACTTCCACACAGATCAGAAAAGGCCAAATTGAAGACGGCTATATACTTAGCTGTATGCAAGCTTCGTGCCAGGTATATGGTGCCCATTATAAAAGAGTTCCCCAACAAAGTCACTGCATACACAAAGCACAGAAACACATAGTAGTACTTTGCATGTGGGATGTTGTAAAGTCCGGTAATGTAAAAGCTGGAGGGACGAATAAATGTTGTGTTGGTTGAAGAAACTGACTGCATGGAGGTCATGTTAGCAGCCATCTGCCTTTACCAATGAGAAAGAAAAGTTTTGTTTGTTTTAGAATGCATTCTGTTATATCACAATTTTTTGTTATAATGTAACGGATAGAATCAGTGAAAGTGTGTCAGTTATTGAATAAGGAAAAAGTTCACTATTGAATGTCAGCATATCTGTGAAGATCACTCAAATTTATGCTTGGTCTTTGGTGACATCATTCCCTAAAGGACTACTCCTCAGTAACATTTATTAGTATAGTTGTCTTGGACCATGTTTGGACAGGTTATGAGCTATGTAACAAACTGTTCCTCTGTTGAGTATTGTGCAAAAGTTTTATACACTAAAGTAAATTACACTAATCCATTTATCTCAGCAGTATAAGTGTTTTTGCACCACATATGAGCACCACATATGATTTGAACAGATGCAAATAAAAATACATACAGTAAAATGCAACAAAGAATTCTCATTTTTAACTATGTTATATCCTGTGAGCCAATCTGGAGAACAGAGTGTAGTTCCAGATTTCTCCTAGATGCCCTCAGCAAGCCAAATTAACCAAACCAGTTGTTGATATAATGAGAACTAGTAGTGAGTGTAGTGAGTAGTGAGTACGCCCCACACATTTCTGCAGATATTTAAGTATATCTTTTCATGGGACAACACTGACAAAATGACACTTTGACACAATTAAAAATAGTCTGTGTGCAGCTTATATAACAGTGTACATTTATTCTTCCCTCAAAATAACTCAATATACAGCCATTCATGTCTAAACCACCAGCAACAAAAGTGAGTATACCCCTAAGGGACTACACTCCAAAATTTCCAACTTTAGCACTGCTTGTCATTTAGTGTTACTACAGACATATGAAAAAGTTTGGGCACACCTATTAATCTTAATCATTTTTAGTTCTAAATATTTGGGTGTTTGCAACAGCCATTTCAGTTTGATATATCTAATAACTGATGGACACGGTAATATTTCAGGTTTGAAATTAGGTTTATTGTACTAACAGAAAATGTGCAATATGCATTAAACCAAAATTTGACCGGTGCAAAAGTATGGACACTCTTATCATTTTATTGATTTGAATACTCCTAACTACTTTTTACTGACTTACTGAAGCACAAAAATGATTTGGTAACCTCATTGAGCGTTGAAATTCATAGCCAGGTGTATCCAATCATGAGAAAAGGTATTTAAGGTGGCCAATTGCAAGTTGTTCTCCTATTTGAGCATGCCACAAACAGAGTCGCCTGAGGTATGCAAAAGCAAAAGCACACCTCAGGCGACTCTGTTTGTGGCGTGCTTGCAGAAATGGCTCCTTTCGCTCCACTCTCCCATACAGCTTCTCCTTGTGCAAAGTGCGCTGTATTGTTGACTGATGCACAGTGACACCCAGACAAACCAATTCTCCCTGAAGCTGTGGGACTCTCCCACATTTCTCTAATTGCGTGTGGGAAGGAGAGAAAGAAAACAGAGAGGGTTCTGATTGGCCTGTTCTCTGCAAAGAGTCTGTGAGACAGCCAATCAGTTTTTAGTGTGGGCGGGCAGTGTTTTTCCCCCCTCACGGTGAGTGAGAGAAAGCAGATCATGTCGGAGGCAGGGAAATTAGAGGCAGGGCATTCCAAAAATATATATATAAAACTCATTTCACCTCTGAGTACTCTAAATTTAATTAAAAAAAAGTAAAATTAATTAAAATAAAAGTAAAGTTTCATTATCCTTTGGTGTGTGTGCAAGTATTTTTTGTTCTGTTTTTTTTGGCTGGGGGGTAACCTCCCTGAAATCAACTTTTGCAACTTGAGATGTCTGGACACCATCTGCAGCATGATGATGCTGCAAGATGATGCTGCAGCTCTTTGGAGGTGGTCTGTGGATTGTCCTTGACTGTTCTCACCATTCTTCTTCTCTGCCTTTCTGATATTTTTCTTGGCCTGCCACTTCTGGGCTTAACAAGAACTGTCCCTGTGATCTTCCATTTCCTTACTATGTTCCTCACAGTGGAAACTGACAGTTTAAATCTCTGAGACAACTTTTTGTATCCTTCCCCTGAACAACTATGTTGAACAATCTTTGTTTTTAGATCATTTGAGAGTTGTTTTGATGAGCCCATGATGCCACTCTTCAGAGGAGATTCAAATAGGAGAACAAATTGCAATTGGCCACCTTAAATACCTTTTCTCATGATTGGATACACCTGGCTATGAAGTTCAAAGCTCAATGAGGTTACCAAACCAATTTTGTGCTTCAGTAAGTCAGTAAAATGCATATTGCACATTTTCTGTTAGTGCAATAAACCTCATTTTAATACTAATTTTAATTTACTGTGTCCATCAGTTTTTAGATATATCAAACTGAAATGGCTGTTGCAAACACCCAAATATTTAGAACTAAAAAGGATTAAGATTAATAGGGGTGCCCAAACTTTTTCATATGTCTGGACGTCAGCTTCGTGATGTCGTCTTGGAGAAGTGGAAAAGCATTCCAGTGGCAACCTGTGGAGCTCTGGTAAACTCCATTCCCAGGAGAGTTAAGGCAGTTCTGGAAAATAAGACTATTATATAAGACTAAAATAGACTATGTTTCATTGTATCAAAGTGTCATTTTTGAAAATAGAGAAATGTCACTAGATGATAAGAAATTAATGAAGATTCTCTCAGAACAAGTGACTTATGAGAACAATCATTATTACCTGCCTCTTCCGTTTTGCAATGACAACATGACCATGCCTAAAAACAGAGAAATGGCAATCCAGCGTGCTGCCAACCTTGTAAAAAGATTAAAAAAGGATAAAAGCTTTCAAGCAAAGTACAAACAATTCATGGACAAAATGTTGGAACAGGACTATGCTGAGAAGATACCATCAGAGCAACTACAAATAATCTACTAGGTGTGCTCATGCGATTCTGTCAAGAACACATAGCTTTAATAGCAGATATTCAAGCTGTGTTTCATCAGGTTAGAGTCCACAGAAAACATGTAGACTTTCTCACCTGATGAAACAGCTTTAATATCTGCCATTAAAGCTATGTGTTCTTGATGGAATCGCATGAGCACACCTAGTAGATTATTTGTCGTCTTTAAGGGAAACCGGGAGAACAGAAGATGGCAGATCTCCCTCCAGAACGAATCACCCCAGACGTACCACCTTTTACCCATGTAGGTATTGATTACTTTGGGCCAATAGAAGTCAAGAAAGGTCGCGGAACTGCAAAACGATATGGCGTGATTTTAACATGTCTGGCATCACGTGCCATTTATCTTAAAGTAGCAAATTCCTTTAAATACAGATTCCTGCATTAACGCCCTGCGGCGATTCATCTGCAGAAGAGGGCCAGTTGCTACTATAAGAAACGTACAAATTTCATTGGTAGTCACAGAGGACTAGACAACAGTTTGAAAACTGTAGATCATGAGAAAATCCATGAGACTTTATCAAAGGATGAAATCAAGTGGATGTTCAATCCACCATTTGCACCTCATCATGGAGGTGTGTGGGAATGTCTAATCAAGTCATTGAAGAAAACTCTTCTTTCACTTTTTAGAGAGCAAACCCTTGATGATGATGGTTTGTTAACAGCACGCTGTGAAGTTGAAACAATAATGAATGAACGTCAACTAACATATGTATCAGATGATCCACTTGACTGGGAACCCCTGACACCTAATCATCTACCAAGAATGAAAGTTCATCCAGTCATACCACCTGGGATCTTTCAGAGCACTGACTTGTACGTACGAAGAAGATGGAAACAGGTACAGTACATCACAGACCTATTCTGGAAACTGTGGATAAGGGAGTACCTTCCAACTATGCAAAAGAGATCCAAATAGAATTTGATCAAAAGGAACTTCCTGCCAAATTACTTACTGGTCATCGTTGATGATAAAGCACCAAGAAATTTGTGGCTGCTAGGAAGAATTCTGAAGACCTTTCCAGATAAACAAGGTCTTGTCTGAGTAGCTTTGATCAAGACCAAGAACACAGTCCTGCAAAGACCAGTCAGTAAGCTCTGCTTGCTGATGGAAACGTTACAACAATGATGGACTAGCAGTAAAGGCTGAGTCCCGATGGTGGGTTATGTGTAAGTAACCTCTAACCCCCAACTTTAAGAAAACAACTAAGGACTGATGAATTAATGAATGATTGATTATGAATTATGGATATAGATGTTTGCTCTGCAATTTATATAATCAGATGTAGTACTGGAAATAAGAGTGAATGGTTTATATAAATATGCTTTCTGGCTCCTTTTATTTACATGCTATTATTGTGAGATACACAATAAGGGACCAGGCGTTGGAGCCATTTTTATCTTTAGCCATTCTATCCCTAGGTCACTTATGGTTCATTACCCAATAAATGTCTCCCTCATGCATACCGGTCAATACATCCAAGTTTTCAGGGTTATCGGGTCCTTGTAAGGGAATGAGGTAGACCTAGCTAGTGCCCAGTCAGAAGAGCAAACAGTTTTTCCACCGCAAGCTGTAATTGATTTGTTTATTTATTATGAGTTTTTTTGTTACTTTCATATGTTGTGCTTTGCTTAAATAAACATCAACTAAACATCAAGACAGCATCTGCGTGTGAACTGAAGTTTGACTGGGACATATTCTTTTTTTTTAATAAATAAATTTGATTGAAAGTAATTGTTTACAAATATACAAGTACAAAATATTACATTTCATTACATTTATCACATATCAAATTAGTATAATTATTTAGTTAAAAAGTCAAAATCTATCTTGTCAGTAGTCCTTTATGTTTTCAGTTCTCTTACAATTTGTGTAAAAATAATGTCAGTTGGTACAAAATAATGGCCTATGGTCTTGTTCTAGTTTTCCACAGTTGACTTTTCACTATGCATATAATTAACCACATTAATTCTTGTCCTTGTTTTGTTAGAGCTATTAAATAATCTATTGTATTCATATTAATTTTTATTTATGTTTTTAAGTTGATCCCAAAGTTCTTTAGATCTGTTGCATTCTAGTTAGAAATGTTTTAATGTTTCGTCTTGATTACAATTAGGCATAGGACATTTAACGTAGCAGCTTTACCAATTTACCACTTTTTGTACAGGTAGTCTTCTCGCAGAAATTATATCTATATACTATTTAGATGCTATATCGATATTATTTTCATGTGGTTGCATGGCTCTATAAGTAACCATGTTACCATATACGGAATAAATTATTACTTTGTATATTTGTTTCCTATCATTATTTACCCATTCAATATTATGATGTTTGCATTTTGTTATAAAATCTAAATATAATATTTTAAAATGTGAAACTTAGATCTTTGTGCCCCTTTTTGTTCTTTCCAATTTAGTTTTCCCCCAATTTAGAACTTTTAAACAGAATTTCTCTTTCTGTCACCTCTCTAGTGGCATTCCATGTAAAGTTGCAACATATTTTGTAGTTTGTTTTGATGTATGTTTTATTAATTAGAATTTTTGCTTTATAACTTAAATTAAAATTTGAATACTAACTAATTATGTATTTTATCATTGTAAAAAGTCCAATTATATTCTAAACAACCCTTATTACCAAAATATATACCTAAAATCTTAATTTGTACTTTTTCTGTAACATTAATATCACATTTCCTTTCTATAGCTCTAACCCATAAATATTCTGATTTATCAATATTTAATTCAGCTCTGGAAGCACACTTATAGTTTAGAAAATTATCATATAAAATACCCAATTCTTCATTTGATTTTATAAATAAGGTGATCAACAAATGCAGAAATAACCAATTTGAATCATTTAGCAAAACCCTACCATCTAATTTTTTTTTAATGGACTTACAGCCAAGACATACAGCGCTACACTGAAAGGGCCTCTCAGAACTTTAAATGCATCGGACAGTCGACCATTCACATTTACTTTTACATTTCCATATTCCAAATACATGCACTTAATCATTGATAAAACCGTCAGGGAAACCATACATATACAGAAAAGGCTGTATTTTGATGAAAGGCTACAATATAAAAAAAAAATCTCTTTTGTGCTACAAATTAATTCTCTCAATGTGTTCAAATAGTCCCACATAAAGCGTCCTTTGACAGCACATGTCTGTTCGTTCTCTATAATTGTGTCTAAAACTTTTTTTTTTGGATTATCTTATAGTCAATATTCATGAGTGTAAGGTGTCTATAATTATATATATATCATATTTATCACCTTTTTTATACAAAAGTGTCAAAACAATCGTTCATACGACCCTTCTTAAGCACTTCATTATGAACTCAACACATTTAGTGCTATGCACAATCCAACTTTACCAAGCAATATGTGATTCTGTTACGTTAACCCTTGAACTGTGTGGAATATGTCAAGGTGTGCCAAAATGTCAGCTCTTTTGGACTGGCTGAAGCAAATGTGTCATTTATGTTTGTACTGTTCCATTTTTTGCATGATGTAATAATAATAAAAAAAATAAAATCAGATATTGTTTTGGGATTTGGACAACCCTTTTTTAAATTACACATTCTGTTGATTTTCTATGTAAAAATCTTCTATAGAATAATAATTAAACTTTTTGCACACCTTCATAATAATCAGAAATGTCACTTTATGTTCTAATTGTATCGTCCAACCTAGTAGAATTCTGCCAATAAGCAATAACTGCGCAGTAAAATGTGTTGAATTTGTGATTTGTGCTTAATTCTCACTTCAACAAAGTGGAGTCCAAACTTTACTTCCAACTACATGAACTACATTAACCTACAAAAATTCAGATTCTTGATTGAACAGTTGTCAGAAATTCAAGTTTTTGCGTTTTAAAAAATCCCCCCCCCCCCATATAGTGAATGAATTGTAAACATAAGTAATGCAACAATGTTGAACAAAGTAGTGATTTAATGCTTCCATCATTGCTAGGTTTAAAACATGTTGTTTCTGACTTTCCACAACTACAATCACACAACCAAACTGTTGCTGGCAGAAGGATATGTGATGAGTTTTTATTTATTTATTTAAACAGTAGCTACCTTGTGTTGATTTATAGTCTATGAAAATAGCTGCTGATTACACATTTATGAAATCACTATTACACACAAAAATGTTACAGTACAATAAAACTAACAAGCACCAATGTATAAATTGATGAATATATGGACTATTGTGGGACATCCCATGCTCATGTCTCTCATGAGGTCACAGGTATTTTGCCCTTTCTGTTTTTGACAGCTGTTTGCATTACAGAGTTCACTTTGCTTCGTTTGTAGAGAGCTTTAATAGACTGTGAAACCTCCTCCGTCTTTAGTGTGTATATGATGGGGTTTAACATGGGTGGAATAGTTTGTGTTAGGGCAGTATTGATTATTCTGATATTAGTATTTAAAGATGTTGTTAGAGCTGCAGTGTAAACACCAATTATTGGTAAATAAAACATGGCTACTAATATGAGATGGGAGGTGCAGGTTTTCATAGCTTTGATTCGCTCAACACCATGTGAGATTTTCTTAAGTGCAAAACCGATACAAACATATGAAAGAGCAATTAGTATCAATGGAATATAAAGAAGTGCAGCAGTACAGACATAACCCATTATGGAATTAATAGAGTTATCATTACAGGCTAGCTTATAGATAGGCCCATGATCACAGAAATAGCTGTTAACTGTAGTGGATCTACAGAAGGACAACCTGGTAACCAGAGCTACCAGCAGAGCATTGACACTCATAGACAATATCCACATTACACCAATGATCAAAGTCATTGTTGTTTTGGTGACAATTGCATGATATCTTAAAGGAAAGCATATGGCAATTAACCTATCGTAGGCCATAGCAAGCAAGGTGAGAGACTGCAGAGTCATAAAAAAATAAACAAAAAACATGTTTGTTAGACAGGCTTCATAAGAAATGGACTGGTTCTCAAACAGAAACATGTCCAGAAGCTTCGGAATAAGAGCAGAACTTCCACACAGATCAGAAAAGGCCAAATTGAAGACGGCTATATACTTAGCTGTATGCAAGCTTCGTGCCAGGTATATGGTGCCCATTATACAAGAGTTCCCCAACAAAGTCACTGCATACACAAAGCACAGAAACACATAGTAGTACTTTGCATGTGGGATGTTGTAAAGTCCGTTAATGTAAAAGCTGGAGGGACGAATAAATGTTGTGTTGGTTGAAGAAACTGACTGCATGGAGGTCATGTTAGCAGCCATCTGGAAATACCTATTAAAAATATCTAGTAAAAACAATTGGCAATAATTTGATTTATGCTGGAACATCTATTTTAAATTCTTGTTACATTAAATGTTCTATAATGCCCTCATAATACTAATAAAAGAGTAACGCTGCAGAGCCATTATTGCTTTGATACTGTACCTTCTGCAGATCCACTGGAATGACAGCAAACCTGGAAAGATAATTTAAATGTATGCTTGGTCTCTAGTGACATCATTCCCTACATGACTGTACCTCATCAGAATGCCAAAGAAACAATAAAAACAAGTGTCTACATGGATCTCTGCTGCCATATTTTTAATGAACAGAAAATCGTTTACTTTTACTTTTTTTATTCTGTTTGCAAAGTGTTATATAGAAAATGTAATTAAATTCATATGTTCATATGGCCATTTATGCTTTTAAATGCCACCCACTGTCCCACAAATAGAGCAGAAACTTCAGGCAGAACATATATCATTCAGAACACTGCATTGTAGCCATAAGAAAATGTAATTATAATCCATATATTTGTACATAGCATTTTCTGTTAGGTACATTGTTATTGATTACAGAATCAATCACAAAATATATATTTACATTCATAGAAGAAAGAGGTCCAATTCATTGTCAGTGCAGGGTGAAGAGCAGTTCTGAAAGGCATATTTTGTGAGATGAGGGAGCAAGTAGTTGTCAAAAGATTGTCTATTTTGTGATTTATTCTGGGTTGTTCATGCTCTTGAGTAGTGTATGTGGAGCTTAGATCATAGCGGCGCTGGCTCATGGAGCGGATGGCGCAAGGACAGCGGCGCCGACTCGCGGAACGGACGGCGCGATGATGGCGGCGCAAGCCTCCGGGATGGCGGGCTTGACGGCTCAACCCCACCTTACCCCCTACGACGGCAGCGCTGACTGGACAGCCTTCGAAGCTCAGCTTGAGATCATGGCGGGCGGTGCGGGCTGGACGGACGCCGAGACGGCAGCCAACCTCTGCCTGGCGCTGCGGGGCGATGCGCTGAGGGTACTGATCGAGCTCCCCGCCGAGTGCCGCTGCGAGCTGCCTGAACTGACGCGGGTGCTGAGAACACGTTTCAGCCGCCAAGCTTACCCAACGTTTCCGAGAGCGGCCCAGAGGAGGCTCGCGTTGGATCACTTTCTGTGCGCCCTCGAGCCGAGCGAGCTGCGCAAACACGTGAGGCTGGCCGACCCGCAGACCCTGGAGTCCGCAGTGGAGGTGGCGGAGCGGTCCGAACTCATCCTCTCAAGCCATCCTGGACCGCGGGGGGCGTTGCCGGTTGCCCGTGATTCGCAGAGGTGGGGTCGGAGCAGGTCTGATGCCCAACTGGAGTGCTGGCGCTGCGGGGGGCGTGGCCACAAGCGAGCGCACTGCAGCCGGCCGGGAAACGGAGCCGGGACCACCCAGTGAGGGTTACGGTGGCCCCAGGAACGCTATGCTTACCCTCGGGATCTGATTCCGGAACTGCCGGACTCAGCGGCTATTTCCTGAAATGCACATTGAATGGAGTGACGGTGAACGCGCTGGTGGACACGGGCTCGTCAGTCTCACTGATACGGCCCGAGCTAGCGACGGAGGTAGCGGCCGAGTTTGTGACTGACAACAGCCAGCGCATCGCTCTCTCTTCAGTCACCGGGGATCCTATAGGTCTCCTAGGATTAACGGAGTTGACGATTGATGTCGGCAAGGGGCCCTTTCAACAACAGTTCTGGGTAGGACGCATCAACGACCCGTGCATTCTGGGCAAGGACTTGCTCTCACGCGTCGGAGCTATCATTGACTGTGCACAGGGCTCGGTGCTGGTGACTGGACTCCCCGTAGAGATACGCGACGAGTTAGGGGTAAGTGAACTGGTGGGAGGGAATGTGTGTGATTCGGTACGTGATACAGTAGAGGGTCCGCTGGATGCGGGGTTGAGTGTAGATCCGATAGAGGAGATGCTGGAGCGCAGTTGTGTGGGTTTATCTGGTCCCCAACAACTCCGTTTGCGCGAACTGATCGGCCGTTTTCGCACGAGTTTCGCTGTGTCTGAGCGCGAGTGTACTAAAACTAGCCTTGCGGTTGATTCGATAAACACGGGTGACGCCCAGCCCATCAGGCTGAGGCCGCACCGTCTGGCGTTAGCAAAGCGCATAGCGGCGGAGCAGTTAGTCTGCGAGATGGCGAGTACGGGCATTATTGAGCCTTCGAGCAGCCTGTGGTTGGCCCCGGTGGTCCTTGCGAAAAAGAAGGATGGAAATTGGTGCTTTTGCGTGGATTATCGGCGACTTAACGCTGTCACGAAGCTTGACTCCTACCCGCTCCCCAGGATCGACGATACGCTGGACCAGCTGTCTGGCTCAGCCTGGTTCAGCTCGTTAGACCTGAGGAGCGGATATTGGCAGGTGCCCCTCGTGGCGGGGGATAGGGAGAAAACCGCTTTCTCGCTCGGCTCAGCCCTATGGCATTTCACGGTGCTTCCGTTCGGATTGTGTAACTCGCCGGCTACTTTTCGCCGGCTACGTCTTATGGAGCGTGTTTTATGCGGGGTTCCGCGGTCGTGCTGCGTCGTTTATTTGGATGATGTCTTGGCGCACTGAACCGACTTCGACTCCGCACTGTCTCACCTTGAAATGGTGCTCGGGGCGGTTCAGGCGGCTAACCTGAAGCTCAATCCGGCAAAGTGTAATCTGCTAAGGCAGCGCGTGAGCTTCCTGGGCCATGTAGCGGTCCGTGACTGGCCCACACCGCGAGATGCTGAAATGGTTCGCAGCTTTGTGGGGCTCGCCTCGTATTACAGGCGGTTTATTAGGGGGTTCGCGGACGTGGCAGCGCCGCTTCATGCTCTGACTAAGCCTAGTGTGAAATTCCGCTGGTCTGACGAGGCGGAGCGGGCATTCGAGGAGCTAAAAAACCGCCTGTGCAATGCTCCGATTCTAGCGTATCCGAAGGTGTCTGAGAGTTTCATTGTGGATACTGATGCGAGCGACCACGGCCTCGGAGCAGTCCTGTCGCAGGTTCAGGACGGCTCCGAGCACGTAATAGCGTACTATAGCCGCCGCCTGGACAAGGCGGAGCGCAACTATTGCGTAACGCGCCGGGAACTACTCGCAGTGGTCGAAAGCCTTAAACATTTCCGAGCGTACGTGTATGGGGTGCCCTTTCTGCTGCGCACTGACCACGCCTCGCTACAGTGGCTCATGCGTTTCCGCGAGCCCGAGGGCCAACTCGCGCGCTGGTTATCTAGACTCCAGGAGTTTCGTTTTGAGGTTGTGCACCGCCCGGGCCGTGGCCACAGTAACGTGGATGCTTTGTCGCGCCGGCCGTGTGTGGCTGCCGACTGCAAACATTGTGCTTGTGCTGAGGAGAAATCTGCTGAGACTGCACGCTGCGCTGCAATCTCCGGGGATGTTACTGGCGCTGTCGGGGTGGCTCAGGTGTCCGTAGAGCAGCTCCGATAATTCGCGATCCGCCCGTTGCGCATCGCGAATTATCGTGGGCAGTACACGCGCTCAGTGCGAACGTCACACCGTCGTGGGGGGAGGTGGTGCCGCTGGGCCCGATTGCTAAGACGTTGCGCTCCAACTGGGCTAGTTTTAGTTTGTCCGACGGCGTGCTGTGCCATACCTGGGAGGATCCGGCGAACGGGTGGCGCGTTTTTCAGGTGGTGGTACCGCGGGCGCTTAGGGGATCGGTCCTACGGGGAGTTCATGGGTCACCTGGGGCTGGGCACTTTGGTGTCACCAAGACTCTGAAGCGCCTGAGGCAACGCTTCTATTGGCCTGAGTGTAGAACCGACATGGAACTCTTCGTGCACTGCTGTGATGTGTGCGCTGCCAAGAAGGGCCCCTCGAGGGCGCCCCGCGCCCCACTTCACCCTTACCAGTGCGGCAGCCCGATGGAGCGGGTGGCCGTGGACGTGCTGGGCCCCTTTCCGGTGACGGACTCTGGAAATCGCTTTGTTCTGGTGGTGATGGACTATTTCACGAAGTGGCCAGAGGCCTACGCGGTGCCGGACCAAGGGGTGGTCACTACTGTGGATATCCTGGTGCAGGAGTTCTTTTGCAGATTCGGGGTTCCGGAAGAACTGCACAGCGACCAGGGGAGAAATTTCGAGTCGGAGGTCATGGCGGAGGTCTGCCGCATCCTGGGAATCCATAAGACCAGGACGACGCCCCTTCATCCGCAGAGTGACGGACTGGTGGAACATTTTAACCGCACGCTGGCGGCGCAGTTGTCCATGGTGTCGGACAAGAACCAGCGTGACTGGGACAGGCACCTGCCGGTAGTGCTGCTGGCCTGTCGCTCCGCTGTGCAGGAGACGACGGGATTCACGCCGGCTCTGCTTATGTTCGGGCGCGAACTGAGGACGCCGGTCTCCCTGGCTTTTGGGGCACCTCCTGACGGGGGCGGGTACGCTTCGGACACGCCCACTTTTGTCTCGGACCTTATGTCTTCGCTGGAATTAGCACACCGTCTAGCACGCTCCAACCAGTCTGCTGCCGGACAGAAGCAGAAGCGTGCGTACGACACGTGTTGCTTTGGGGACCCGTTGGCGGTGGGGGCGAGGGTTTGGCTATATAACCCTCAGCGGAAGAAGGGACTGTGCCCGAAGCTCCAGTCGGCCTGGGTGGGTCCGTGCTTGGTGCTGTCCAGGCTGGGGGAGGTGGTGTATAAGATCCGGTGGGGCAGACGCACTATGATTGTGCACCGTGATAGGCTGGTCCCCTATAGGCCAAGACTGTCGGACACTGTGGACGGTGGTGCGGAGCCTGCCAACCTTGCACTCGTGCCTGATCTTAACTCTGGCTCTTCGGAGCCGCTGGCGGGCGGTGCCGTGCCTGGCCCCTCCAGGCTGCTGCGGGCACGGAGGCCGCCCGCCCGCCTTAGTGACTTTGTTTGCGACTGATGTAAGTGAGTGGCAAGCCTGTTAAATAAAAGAGCTTATGAGCGTTCATCATGAGTCTCACGGGTCTTCCTTCCTCTTCCACGCCACAATATATTTAATTATAATAGAGTCTTCCCTAATATTATCTATATGACTCACAAGCTAATGTCATTCATTTTACATTAATGTATTGTATTTATTATTTATTATAAAGTACTAAAACACTGTTTCAGTTTGATTATTTTACATTAATGTATGTAATTAAAATCCTTAAATAACAAAAGTAATATTAATGTACAACAATAAACCAATATTGCTTAATTTAAAAATGTGAATCCATGTAAAAAAGACCCAAAACTAACATAACATTTTCTCATCTCAAAACAATGTCAAATTTTAACAGTTCTTTTGAATGCCCACAAAGTACATGAAACCAAAAGATGTTTTTTTACACTGACAATAACAAAACCAAAAATGATCGTTTTTGAAAAAATATTAAACCACAAATATTTGAGCTGAGCATGTTCTGTCAATTGTTAGTTTTTTTGCATCTTAAAAAAAGGAAAATCTACAGTTTTTTCTTTGTCAGAGAGTACCACTGTCTCAAGCTACTTTTTGATAGTGAACCTGTTGGTAAGAGATAGACTGCTAGAAGTGTTTATATGATGCACTCCAAAACACTTGTTTAAAGACATTTTGGGATCTGGTAATGGTCGAGTTTGAGTATGAATGGCCCATGATGAGGGCCTAAATCATGCCTTTGCTGTGGAGCAACACATTGCCCTAAATGCTAATGTGATGATTTGTGATGAGAAAAATGTAATACTCCTCACTTATTCTTGGGAATTTGGATAAAACATGTTTTAAATTTAAAAATAAAAAGTTGTTTAAATTACAAAATCTGGTATATCTGGTAAAGGTATATTCAAGGATTTAAGGATTCAAGAAGACTTAATTGTAATTCACATCACATATGGTACATGAGGTGGAATTAAATTATTAATGTAAACCATTTGTTTTCAATTATGTTTGGGTTATCATTTATTCATTTGTTTAATACATTAAATGATAATACATTTGATCAATTTCAGGTTTGGGTCTTCTTGAAATAATAAAAATGACAAATTAAAATTGAAAAAAAAAAAAACAATAATAAAATAGATAAGATAAATACACAGAATAATATAAAGTAGAAGGGAAGTAGCATCATGCAGTCGAAAGTGCAAATTGCTACATATGCATGATGATTGAATGCATATCAGTAACATGAAAGTAAAAGATGTGATAAAGTGTAATAAAGTGTCTCAGTGCGGTTTAAAGTGACAGTGTTTTTATAAACAGTAATTGTCCTTGTAAAGTATCAGTGCAGTATGTTGTTTAGGTGGAGTTTAAGAGTCTTACAACTTGTGGAATGAAGCTGTTTCTGAATCTGGTTGTTTTGCACTTAATGCTGCGCAGGGAGCGGGACAAAAAGTGAGTGTGCTGGGTGGGTGGCTCTTTTCCTGCATCTGAAGGTGTAGATGTCTGTGGTGCTGGAGAGGCTTTCTCCAACAATGTGCAGCCTTCATATATATATATATATATATATATATATATATATATATCATTATTCCTTATAATGAATAATAAATATTTATGATTTATGATGCAGACACTGGTGTTGCAGGTTGTGACAGGTTCCATTTAGTGCAGCTGTCAGTTCACAGCCTGTGAGGCGTCTTTCTCTTAAACTGCACACTGTAAGAATATCTCGCATTTCTTTCTGGCCATTTTGAGTCTGTAAGCAAGCCAACAACTTCAGACACTTAACTAACCTAGAATATTTTGCTCCCTTTTATGCTCACTTTTTAGTATAACATTTTTAGCTGTGCATGACAAAGTGAATATTAGGTAATGTTAACCACTTTTTAAAATTATGTTTGGGTTATCATTTATTTATTTATTTACTACATTTGTTTAATAAATTAAATGATAATAAATTTTATCAATTGCAGGTTTGGGTCTTCTTGAAATGATAAAAATGGCCTTTCATATTTTAGAAAAAATACAATGTGCATGCATATATGTGATTTTTTTTGTCATAAATATAAATTATTGAAAAATGCAGTCAACTATTTCTAATAAAGACTTTCTTGAGAGAAATTAGAGAACTTGCTTTTAAACATGCTTTTTAAATGTCACATGAGTTTTGGTAACAGGAATGAAGAAAATTTAACCATCTTTGGATTAAAAACAAAATTGAGATTGGCAAATACATGTTTGGAATAGTTAAATATATGTGTTATTACACTGAGTTGAAAAAGAGATTAAAACAGGAAATATATAATGAAAGCCGATATATATAATAAATGCTGATATCATAATGTCTTAATATTAACAGGGGGGCACTGTGAGATGATATTATTATGACGAATTAAAAAAGTTGAGAGATAAAATAATTGAACAATTTAAATTGTCTTTATTTTTAAAATAGACATAATGATGATCGGTTCTTAAGTAAGTGACAAACATAAGTGTTGTACTGTCAGGAGCAAGTGAAACTGATCTTTGATAACAAGTGGATTGTTGTTAATAACAGTCTAAATATTGAGTGAAAATAATATTGTTGTTATAATTTAAAGGGCCTTTATTTTGACCAGTATTTATTTTAACCTGTGTATTCATTTTAATAACAGTTTAATCCTAGAGTAAAATATTTTTGTTAGAATTTAAAGTGCATTTATTTTGAATTTACACATCAGTGTCCTGATATTAAGTGAGAGGCACTATACTAAGGGATATACAGGACTAAGTGAAATTGATCTGTGATAACAGGTGGATTCCTTTTAGTGCAACACTACAACAGACTGACTTGATATTGAGAAGATGGGAGCTTTTGTAATCTTTAGTGTATGCGCAAACTGGGAAACTAATTACTCATTAATAATTTAATTAATTAAATCTCATCTAAAATAGTTATTTAACGTTTTAAGTAATTATTTGTTTATTCATTTATTTATATGTCAGAAGGGCCAGGCAAGACAAATGCAGATATGGTGCAAAAGGGAGTTTATTTACACTATATACAAATATACAACAGGACCAGTGGCTATAACACAACATACCAGAGAATGGGGACGAAAACCAGGCAACCAAACGCATAGGAGGCAAGGAATGTAACAAAGTGCAGGCAGAGATCAGAAACCAGCTAACAACAATATCAGAGGGCTATCCAAAAATCAAAGTCAATAAACAGAAAAAAGGGTTAGATACAAAAAATGGCTGAGAACAACACAAGGAAAATAACGATTTGTACGCACAGAGGGCAATACTGTTACCACTGACCCAGGGATGTGCACCTCCAATCCCCAGGAGGTTGCCCTGACCCCAGTTTTAGTTCACATATAGTTAGTATATATAGACACCACACCTGGACACCTGCGACGTCTTGTCTGGTTTATACTTGCAATTCGAAGCGATCTGTATTTTTTGTTGCCTGCTGTGTTTGCCTGGACTTTTTCTGTTTCTTGTTTAAATACATCTGGTTTTGGAACATAAGACGTCACCTGACCATGGATACAGCTAACAGTGAGATTTTGCGTTCAGAGGCTCAGTTTTAGCTCAGTTTAAAGCTGTGTTTGACCACCCTGCTGCCGGAAAGAGGTGGGTTTGTAACTGTGCTGGAAATTTTATGGATGCAGGACTGGCTAGCCGTCAAAGAGATTAAAGCTCTGGATGGACATTCTTTGGGAAAAGGAACTGTATTCAAACAGACAACGGAGGTGTCTCTGCAGGTTGGCCTTTTTCATCAGGAGACTTTGACATTCCTTATTATTGAGTTCCCTGATCACCCAGTTATTTTAGGTTATAGTTGGTTAGCTCAGCATGATCCCATAAAATCCTGGAAGCAAGGGGAAATTCTTAAATGGAGTGAATATTTTCAAAACTACTGTCTGACCATGCCTTGTCTTTCTACTACTGTTGAGAGCCCTGACCAGTTTAACCCAGTTTCTTTCCCTGTCTGCTATCAGGATCTCATGGAGGTATTTAGTAAGGAACGTGCCACAAAGTTACCTCCACACAGGCCCTGGGACTGTTCCATTGACCTTCTCCCTAACACCACACCCCGACGCAGCCGAGTGTACCCCTTGTCTCAAACTAAACCCAAGCCCTTGAAACATACATTGATGAAGCTTTAGATATGGGCCATATTCGACCCTCCACATCACCCTGTGCTGCTGGATTCTTTTTTGTGGAAAAGAAAGACGGGTCCTTCACCCTTGTATAGATTACCGGGCTCTTAATGCCATTTCTGTTAAAAACCCCTACCCTTTGCCATTAGTTCCATCTGCCCTGGAAAAACTGAGAAACGCTCAGTGGTTCACCAAGCTCGACCTCAGAAGTGCCTACAACTTAATCAGGATCAAAGAAGATGATGAATGGAAAACTGCTTTTGTTACCACAAGGGGGCTCTATGAATACTTGGTTATGTCGTATGGCCTGTCCTGTGCACCATCTGTTTTCCAAGCCTTCGTTTATGAAGTCCTTAGGGACATGATAGACAGATGGGTAATTGTATTTATGGATGATATCTTGGTCTACTCATCTTCCCTGTAGAATCATGTCATGAGCTGTGTAGGAGCCATGCTACAGAGACTGTTAAACCATCAGTTATTTGTCAAGTCAGAAAAAATGCGAGTTTGTCTGGGAACTCTCCTTTTTAGGGTACACCAAAAGCCCAGGGGGAGTTTGAATTTGGACAAGATAAATGCTGTGGTCAACTGGCCACGACCTAGAACTATAAAGCAACTACAACGTTTCTTGGGCTTCGCAATTTTTTATTGTTGATTCATCAGAGGGTTTAGTTCTGTAGCAGCTCCCCTCACCTAGCTACTCAAGGGTAACAGCAAAGTTTTGGATTGGTCCACTACTGCAGACCAAGCCTTCACTGCGTTGAATGACAAGTACACCACTGCCCCCATTCTTTAGCACCCCAAACCAGAACTACCCTTTGAGGTAGAAGTGGATGCCTCAGACACTGGTGTTGGAGCCATTTTATCTCAGAGGTTGGGAACACCACTCAAGTTACACCCCTGTGCCTACTTCTCTCGCAAGCTGAATCCTGCTGACGTGGGCAACAGAGAACTTTTGACTATGAAGTATGCCTTGGAGAAGTGGAGGCATTGGTTTAGAGGGTGCTGGACATCCTTTTTTGGTCTTTACGGATCATCGCAACCTTAAGTACATTAGGTCTTGGTGGTTGTTGTTCTTCAGTTGTTTCAACTTCTCAGTGAAGTATCGACCTGGATCCAAGAATGGGAAAGCAGATGCATATCTCGTATGAACATGTCTCTAACAATGTATACATTAATGACCCTGAACCAATTCTTCCCCCCTTCAGAGTAGTAGCTCCTGTCATGTGGGATATTAACAGCGAAATCCAGCTTGAAAAAACAGTGACCCCATTCCCCAAAACTGTCAAGTGGGTAAGACCTATGTACCAGCGACCATGTGTAACCGTATACTTAATTTGGTGCATTCTTCTCCCAGCTCAGGGCACCTGGGGATAAAATGCACCATTGATCTGTTACATCGCAAGTACCGGTGGCCCACTTCCATGTAGGATGCTACACGGTTTGTGCAAGACTGTGAGGTATGTGCTCAGAGCAAGTCATCTTCTGCTGGGGTACTGGTTTCACTACAAATACCTAGACCTGCTCACAGCTAGGTATTGACTTCATTACTGACTTACCTTAAAGGTTATATGACCATCCTAGTTATAATCAATATATTCTCTAAATCCTGCAGATTGGTTCCCTTTTGCAAATTACCCACTGCCTGGGAAATGGCAGAGACACTATTTGAAAATGTGTTTAGATTTTATGGATTGCCGGAGGACATTGTGTCAGACCGAAGCCCACAATTTACTTCACAAATGTGAAGGCCGTTCTGCAAAGTACTCAACATACATGTGAGTCTCACTTCTGGCTACCATCCTAATTCAAATGGTCAAGTTGAAAGACTGAATCAAGAAATAGGATGTTTTTTACGTTCCTACTGCCAACGCAATCAGCATGATTGGAGCTCCTTCCTTCCCTGGGCAGAATATGCGCAAAACTCTCTTACTAGCTCATCCACTGGACTCACGCCCTTTCAATGTGTTTTAGGGTTCCAACCCCCATTTATTCCCACAGACACTGAACCCAGCAATGTACCTACAGTGAACGAGTGGATGAACAGGAGCCAGCAAACCTGGGACGAAGCCCATGTCCGACTACAACGAGCAGTTCGCAGGATGAAAATGCAAGCTGACGCGCAGAAGGAGCTCTCCTCCACAATTTCAAGTCGGGCAAAGGGTCTGGCTGTCCACCAGGGACTTAAAGCTCATACTACCGTCAAAGAAGTTAAGTCCACGTTTTATTGGTCCATTCAAGATTGTTCAACAAGTTAAACCTGTATCATATCGCTTAGAACTTCCTGCTCAATATCGTATTGCCCCCACATTTCATGTATCCCTGGCTCACAGGGAATGACAGGAGAGGCAGAAAGAGGAGCAGCAGACGTGACAATATAATATTGTCACAAATAACCCTCCATAAAAATAACACTTTTAACAGCAGCTAGCTTGGGAGGAAAACAGAAACAGAAAATTAGATCATCAGGAAAAAGAAGTGAGGGTAATGTTGGGTTTTGTTTTGCCGGTGTCCTCAACAGTGTGGTTTCTTTTGTCATTCTTTATCAACCAATTCAAATACTTCTGAGTTCAGCTTCAGAGAAAAGCAGGTTTATTTCGGTTCGATCAACCTCGGCCAGCTGTCAGAGTCGAACTCCTTGGCCAACTCTGGACCAGCCTCTTATACAGCACAGATGACACACACACATAGGCAACAAATGGTTTCACACACATATAGGTAACAACAGTTCGGTCGGTAGGTCGTAACCAGTCTTCGTCCCCAGGATGTGCCTCTCATTAGGTCGTAAGTAGTTTTCTTCCACCTGGGATGTTCCTGCTATTTACTGAGGCCTAAAATTCAGTCCTATCTCCATTTTCTACTAGATATTTTATATGGATAAAACTAATACAAAAAAACTTCCAACAGTAACACAGTAATACAATGAAAGCTACTCTTTGGTACAGTCTGCAGTGGTGAGTAGTGTAAGGATCACCAGTAATGAACCCTAGAGCAGAATGATATACTGAATCCAGAGGTTTCAGGGCACTGGCAGACGCCTGCCTATAAATTACATCAGCGTAGTCCAATACTGACAGTAAAGTTGCCTCTACCACTCTTTTTCAAACAAACATAAGCAGACAAGATTTATTGCGATAAGGAAAACCCAGTCTCTGTCTGAACTTAATAACTTTATTAACATTATTTATATGAGTTTTAAATGAGAGTTTTTCATCCAGCCAGATGTCAAGATACTTATACTCTGTGACATCCTCAATGTCTGAGGAAGAGGCAGCAAGATCATTTATATATATGTTAAATAAAACTGGACCCAGGACTGAACCTTGTGGTACTCCTTTGTCAATGGCAGTTAAATTAGATTTATGGTTAACCAGAATCACACATTGTTTTCTATCTAAAAGGTAATTTGGGCCCACTGCATTGCATTTTTTGCAGGTGTGCCAGAAGAAGACTGTGGTCAACAGTGTCAGAAGCTTTTGTTAGGTCAATAAAAATGGCAGCAGAGTGCTTCTTTCTGTCTAAGGCGGTGTACAGGTCATTTAAAACCAGTGTGGTTGCAGAGATGGTACTGTGTCTTTCTCTAAAACCAGACTGGAAATTAAACAAGATTTTTTCAATAAGTTTTTAATAAGAAATGATTTGGGTAGTCTGTTTACTAAAGATTCTAAATTTTTTGCTAAACATGAAAGTTTTGAGATGGGTCTATAATTATTTATGTCCGCCACCTCTAGGAATAACATTAGCTGTTTTCGAGATACTGGGAATTCTGCCAAAAAAAAAGAAAGGTTAAACATATACATAATATGCTCTAAAATATCTGAGGTTGCAAGACGCAAGAAGTAGGGATCCAAACCATCCGCACCTGTCATTTTCCCAGGGTTAATAGTAGCAAGAGCATTAGACACTATGTACGGGGAGATGGTTTGGAGTCTGAAAACACCATGGTTCTGGTTAGCAGTAGAGGTAAGGTCACACTCAATCATAGGCATGTTTATGTTTGCATTCTTAAATATATGACCAGCTGTACCAAAATCTACATAAAAACATGACAGAGCTCTTTCTGGTCAGATATTTTGTGGTCATCAACTAGGATTTGGATGGTATGCTGGAAGTATTGTTTTTGAATGAGTTTACTGTTTTCCAGAATTATTTGGTGCTGGAGGAGTTGGTGAACAGACTGAGATAATAATTGGATTTGGCATTTCTAATTGCAGCAGTACATTTATTTCTCAGTTGTTTAAAAGCTAGCCAGTTCTCTTCAGTCTTTGTGCGTCTTGCAACACTCCAAGCTTTATTTCTCTGTTGAAGCAATGAGGAGATTTCACTGGTAAACCAGGGACTCAACCTATCTTTTATAGGGGGCATGTTTATTTACAACTGCTAAGAATGATTTACAAAAGTGATCTAGAGCTATATCTACATCTGAGATACTGAGAGTAAGGTGAATATCACTCATTGCTAAATCAGAGAGAAAAGCTATGATGTTGTGTATTTTTGTGTATTTCGATTTTGATTGATTGATTTTGAGCATTTCAAGAGTTTAATGGTGAATCTTAGCTCTGTTAGCTAGCTGCACCATGTGGCCTGAGGTTCTTTTTTTGCATTTGCCATTAGGTGGCGCCAAGTCACTATTTAAATTTAGTTGTGTCTAAGGTCATGTTTATTTGTATTTTGTGAATGGATGTGTAGCAATATGGACATATTAAAAGCTAAATAATTATATAAAAACTAGACATAAGCATCGAGTAAGAAATGATTTTTTATATATATATAGAAAAATATTATTGTATTTGTTTATATATGTATATAATTGTATATATGAGTCTGCCTATGATCAGTGTTGGGCACGTTACTTTGAAAAAGTAATTAGTTATAGTTACTCGTTACTTCTCCAAAAAAGTAACTGAGTTACTAACGGAGTTACTCCACTATAAAAGTAATTAGTTACCAGTAAAAGTAACTATCGCGTTACTTTTTATTATTCGCCCGTCAAAAAAAGGAAATCAATTATGCATTTACTATTATTATTAGAAAAATAACAGAAAATAACAAACGAAAATAAACCCAAAATGTTGACAAAAATATAATCTAACGAATTTCAAAAAAATAAAACGAAATTCTCCACACAACCAAAGAAAATTACTAAAACTTGTAATACTGAAAAAAGCGGAAAAACGCGTCTGGGGATGAAATTTAACAAACCAAGCACACTCAAAAGAAATATGTATATATAAAACAAAATAATGGACAAAAACAACAATTTAATGCCCGTTAAAATGGTATTAATATAACAGCTTCACCAAAAGAGAATAGAGCTTAGATCATGCCCAAAAAATCCGACCCAGCCGGAGCCCGTGCACATTCTGCCCAAGCCCGAACCATAAACTGTCATTATGAGCCTGACCCGATCCGCCCCATAAACTCTGTTTTCGGGCTGATTGAATGAGCGAAATATAATCAGAATTATGTTAATTAACACTGTAACATAGAAGCATAGAACTATTATTTAATTTAAATGATTTTTAAGAACAGCTACACACAATGCTGCAAGTCAAACGCGGAGGCGTTCACGTGCGCCCAGAGCTACGTGATTACAGTTTTCATTTTTATTATAGTTTAATTTTATTTTGTTTTTATTTTTTCTGTTCATTTTAGGGTGGGCTTGCTAGCGCGAGCGCTTTACACAAGAACTAACGGACCACGAGTGCCGCGCGCTCGGCACAACAACTCCCGCTGTACAACTCCGCTGTACAACAGCGCTTATAAATAAATTAAACACAAAAATGAGGGTATTCTATCAGTAATTTCAGTTCGTTTTAGTTAGTTTTATAAACACAAAATACAGTTCGAGATAGTTATGTTTTTCCTTTTAATTACCGTTTTTATTAGATTCAGTTAACACAAATGTTTTTCACTTTCAATTTTCGCTATTTCGTTCGCTTTAGTGAACAATAATAATTGGTTACTTAGCAACATTGTGATTATCACACCAGAGCTTTATATAAAATAAAAATAGGAGCCTGATTTCGGGTCGGTCCTCAGGTCAGGTGGGATTCGGGCAGAGAATCTAAGCTCTAAAATAGAAAGCAGCAGCACCACAAAAACCGGAGCAGCTAAAAAGAGCTTAACGTCCTTAATTCGGAACTTGGGTTGTCCACGGCAATCACTGAATTGATTAGAGCACGCAAATCGTCACAATTGTGCCTCACTTCACCACGCCAAACCACAGGCACAGCGGCCAGAAGCTCAAGTTCACCGGACAGAGGAGGGGTTAACCAGGGCAAAGCGAAATAAAAAAAAAAAAGTTCATAGAGCTGCTAAAGTAACGTGCAGTAAGGGGGTGTCGGAAATGGTAACGGCGTTATAGTTACAGTCATAGTAATTAGTTAGACTACTCGTTACTGAAAAAAAGTTTTAACGCCGTTACTCCCAACACTGCCTATGATTACACAAGGGATCTTCATGCCGAACCAGGACGTGTTCTGTTGCCCTCTGTGTGAAGCCAGGTGAACAGTGTTGAGGACTGATACAACCAGTCTTTTCATGAATAGTGATTCAGCTTTCAAAGTGTAGAATTCAGAGCTTTTAATTAATTTTTTTTTCACTTATTCTGCACATTTATTTTTTTACTTGTCTGTAGTGTAGTGTAATGATAAGTTTTTCTTATGGAAATGTGCACACTCCCATAAGCAAAAGTGTGGGGAAAGGCCGAGGTGTTTTGGGGATCACTATGATGCAGAGATGTATAGTAACGAAGTAGAACTACTTCACAACTGTACTTTACTGAGGTATTATTTTTTTTCTCCTACTTCCAGTTTACTAATACTTATGCTCCAATATTTTTTTCATGTGCTGCATCGTTACTCGTTACAATTATAAAAATATTACAAATCATTCCAAACCTGCTGTCACATTTCATGGGATCAATTTGTCTAATGAAAAGACCATGCATTCTCCAGACACGCCCTGCTTTTCACTCTGCTGCGTGCGTGGATGGAGCGAGACATGATGTTCCAGATGTGCTGGATTGGATTTACATCTGGAGAAAGGGCAGGACAGTCCATAGCATCACTTCCTTCATCATGCACGAACTGCTGACACACTTCAGCCACATGGGGTCTAGCACTGTCCTGTATCAGAAGGAACCCAGGGCCCACTGCACCAGCATATGGTCTCAAAATGGGTCTGAGGATCTCATCCTGTCTGTGCGGCCCTCCAAGGAAATGCCTCCCCACATCATTACATGTTATATACAGTTGCAAGAAAAAGTATGTGAAGTTCTGAATAAATTGGTGATTAAATGTGTTCTGATCTTCATCTAAGTCACAACAATAGATAAACACAGTCTGCTTAAACTAATACCACACAAAAATATATGTTTGCATGGTTTTATTGAACACTTGTTAACATTCACAGTGAGGGCAGAAAAAGTATGTAGACTAATGTGATGAGATTGGATATGTTGCTTAAAGCTGCCCTTTTGAGTTTGCTGTTCTTAAGAAGCATTGCTTGATGTGAATCATGCCTCAAAAAATAGCTCTCATAAGACCTACATTCAAGATGTTGTCTTACATGAAGCTGAAAATGGTTACAAAAGTATCTCTATAAGTATTGATGTTCATGTTTCCACGGTAAGACAGACAAATAGAGAAAGTTCAGCACTGTTGCTACTCTCCCTAGGCGTGGTTGTCCTGTAAAGATGACTGCAAGAGCACAGCGCAGAATGATCATGAGGTGAGGAAGAATCCTAGAGTGTCAGCTGAAGACTTACAGAAATCTCTGGCACATGAAGTTCATGGGAGGACACCACGGAGGAAGCCACTTTCTAAAATATACTGTGGACAAATAAAAAAAAAATTGAGTTATTTGGAAGGAACATATGGAAGCTTATTCCCGCCACCTAAAAAATAAAAATACTCCAGCAATTTTTCTTTTATTATTATTAAGTAAATTGCTATCTCAATATTTTGAGATACTAAGTCAATATTTTGAGATACTATCTCAATATTTTGAGATATTATCTCAAAATTTGAGATATTATCTCAATATTTTGAGATACTAAGTCAATATTTTGAGATACTATCTCAATATTTTGAGCTACTAAGTCAATATATTGAGATACTAAGTCAATATTTTGAGACACTAAGTCAATATTTTGAGATACTATCTCAATATTTTGAGATACTAAGTCAATATTTTGAGATACCTTAAATGCTGGCTGAACATACATGTGGCCGCCTGTAGATAATGACCTGGGAATAAGGCCAAAAGTGAGAGCAATAACGTTTTAATTCATATTATCTAATTTTATTTACATTATATTTCACTCAGAGTTAAACTCTGTCCCTTGCACTGTGTTCTCCCCTTTATTCAGAGCGTTTGCACAGCGCTTTGTCTACATGCTGTTTTTTTACTGTTAAAATGCGCTATCTACAGGCAGGCGCATGTATGTTCAGCCAGCATTTAAGGTGGAACGGAAATCTGAATTAGACACTGGCGAATAAGAAGCTAACTTCAGCCTCGTCCAAGATCCGGAGGCCTATTTTGATATTGTGTGATTCCTCTAAAAGCACCAATATTTCATGATTTGTGAATCCACGTCTGAAGTAATCCTCAATGATAGTCTCCATTTTGCATCTTTGTCTTACCTGCTTCTGTCTGTGTACAGCCTACTAGTATTTCAAAATATTGAGATAGTATCTCAAAATATTGAGATACTCTCTCAAAATATTGACTTAGTATCTCAAAATATTGACTTAGTATCTCAAAATATTGACTTAGTATCTCAAAATATTGAAATAGTATCTCAAAATATTGAGATACTCTCTCAAAATATTGACTTAGTATCTCAAAATATTGACTTAGTATCTCAAAATATTGAGATAGCAGTTTACTTAATAATAATAATAATAATAATAATAATAAAAAAATGCTGGATTATTTATTTTTTTAGGTGGCGGGAATGGGCTTCCATAGGAACACACAACGCTATGTGTGAAGAAAAAAGGCACAGCACACCATCATCAAGACATCATCCCAACTGTGAAATATGGTGGAGGGGGCATCATGGTTTTGGGTTACTTTGCTGCCGTCATCAATGGAAAAATGAATTCTCAAGTTTATCAAGACATTTTGCATGAAAACTTAAGACCATCTGTCTGCCAACTGAAGAGGATGGATTATGCAACAGGACAGCGACCGAAAACATAGAATCAATCAACCAATCAACAACCAAGAAAATATGCGTGTGTGTGTATAATATGTGTATTTATAATGCATGTACATATAAATATAAATTAATTTATTTATACACTTATGAATATGCCGTATCATATGTATATCTTTGTTGAAAAGCATAATACAAAGTATTTCAGTATGAAAGTAATTATTTGTAATGTGTAAGAGCGTCCTGTATCAGTAGAGTTGTGATTAGTAAAGATGTATTACACACCTTGTACAGTACTAATAAATACACTGAGGGCGCATGGTTAACTCCTCCAATATAGTGGCCGGCTCCAATAGAGGGCATCAGTCGATGCTGCGTCTATGTATACATATCTTGCTCCGTCCCCAGACCTGAATATTATTGAGATTCCGGTTTATGCTGTGAAACCATCAAACCTGACTAAACTGGAGATGTTTTGTAAAATATATGGTTCAAAAACCTCATTGAAAGCTATAGGAAGCGTTTAGAGGCTGTTATTTCTGCAAAAATAGGATCTACTATATATTATTGTAATTTTCCTGTTGGGGCGGCCAAATTTATGCACCTGCCAGGTTTTTAAAGAATTATTGCACACTTTCTGCAAATCCTCTAAACTTAATTTCACTTATTAAATATCACTGTGTTTGTCTACTATATTAAATATTTAACTAAATTTACTCATCCGAATAACTAATGATTTCTAAAATAAACTCTTGAAAAGTAACAAGGGTACCTAAACCTTTTCATACCACTGGATCTATGATACAAGTAACACTAACAGCTCAGCGATATGTACAGCACATCCTGTGGCCACATGTAATGTATCTCATGGCAGGGTTTCCAACTGGCATGTTTTAGCAAGATAAAGCTCACCCACAGACAGCAAGGGTTTCTCAGGGATCTTTTAACCAGATTGTAACTTTGACTTGGTTTTATCAGATTTAGCACCTTTGTAGCTAAAGCTGGAGTTACACTAATATGTCCAGTCTGTTTATAATCTGCGTTTTAAAGGTTATGTAGTATATTCAAGGCTTAAGCCAAACCACCGAAATCCCTCTCTCCAATCCCAGTCATTAAGACAATTGGAAGTTTCATTTTCAGAAGACTTAAGAGTATGCATGTTCCAAAGTAGCCTGTTTGTTACACACCAATGACAAAGTAATTCAAGCTACAAGCATAGAAGTTGGATTCTAACGGAAATACTTTTAATTCAACAGCTGTGCTACTATAAATGACAGTGGAACAAAAATATATATTTTTTGTTCTTAAGAGAATAAACATATTCATATAATTTACATTAAATGACAAATTGCATTACATTATAGACATAATCACATTCGATTATCACATGTATAATACACCTTTATACGTTTCTTTTGTTGTGGAATCACTAAATCATTTACATTTTTACAGTGCTTTAGCATATTAGAGTATTCTAAAATTCACATTAAGGATAAATAAAACTAAAATTCATCAGCTAGAATTATGTATTTAATGCATAAGCAGTAATATGACATTTTAAACTAACCATAAAATACCGTTGCACCAGCTAAAGAGGCATTGTGTATATATTTATAACTCAAAATACATTAGGGAATTCTCTGCCTTGTGCTATTAGGCCAAGTTACAATTATTTTTTTGTTACTTTAATTCTTCACAATGATTTTTACAGATGTCTCCTTTATAGATTTTAGCTTTATTTGTTTGTACAGTACTTTAATAGACTGTAGTACCTCCTCTGTCTTTAGAGTATAAAGGATGGGGTTTAACATAGGTGGAATTGTTTGTGTTAAGACAGAGTTGATTATCCGAGTGTTTGGATGAATGTATGTTGTAAGAGCAGTGATGTAAGTGCTGGTAATAGGTAGATAAAATATGGCCACTAAAATAAGGTGGGAAGTGCATGTTTTCATTGCTTTTATTCGTTCACCACCATGTGAGATCTTAAGCAATGCAAAACCAATACAACCATATGATATAACTATTAGAATCAATGGAATGCATAGCACAACAGCTATGCAAACATAGCTCCATATATAATTAAGAGAATTATCACTACAGGCTAGTCTATGGACAGGGCCATGATCACAAAAATAGCTGTCAACTTTTGTAGATCTACAGAAAGACAGTCTGGTAATCAGAGCAACAAGGATTGAATTAATAGTCAAAGAAAAAAGCCACATAAAACCAACTATAAGAGTCATGGTAGTTTTGGTGACAATAGCATGATACCTCAGAGGAAAACATATAGCAATTACTCTATCAAAGGCCAAAGCAAGCAGATTAAAAGACTGCATAGCCATAAAGAAAAAAACAAAAAACATGCTTGACAGACAATTTTTATAAGGTATGTACTGCCTATCAAACAGAAACATGTCCACGTAATTTGGAATAATAGCAGAACTTCCACACAAATCAGACAGGGCCAGGTTGAACACAGCTATATACTTTGCTGTGTGAAGAGCACGAGCCAGGTAAATAGTGCCCATTATTAAAGAATTACCTAAAATAGTCACAGCGTACACAAAACACAGAAATATATAATAATAATTTGCATGTGGCATGTTGTAAAATCCATTGATGTAAAATGTTGGATGGAAAATAAATGTTACATTGTCAGAATTCATGTTTAAATTACTTACTTAAAGTGTGAGAAAGAATAGTTGTAGAAGGTAACTAACTAGTATTAAAGTTTGAATGCAAATAAAAGCAATGTGATCATTTGACCCGACACAACAATTCAGTAACAAAATTACAAAATTAATCTCTCTATATAAACCCTGGAAAACCAGTAGTGCCAGGTGTTAAAATCTATACACTGCTTTAATCCAATACTCCCTGCAGCTGGAGAGGAAGATCTAACACATTTATAATGAACCTATGCTTACGTCATCCACAAATACATCCACGACTACACTTCCCAAACAAACCCCCTATAGACTACTCAGTGTGATATATTAAAGTAAATACATTAGTGTACTTTCATAAAAAATAACTTCTTTCTTAAATGATATTTTAATTTTACATGACTATTGCTGTAAATCAAACAATGCAAAAGGTGCAGCTACTATGGAAACTGAAAGTGGCTGGCTTACACTATTCACATATCTCATACTACTGTATGGGAACTGTTTTGAAAGATGTCTGTAGAAACAACTGTAATTAAAACAACATGAATGCCCTTCTTAAATATATTTTTTTGCAGAATGACATTTGCATTATAAGTAAACCGTACTTAAACCCAGTAGCCCGGTGCTGAGAGGGGGGGAACAACCACACCAAACCACCAGCCCGCCCTGCTGTAAATTCACTTGGCAGTGGCGAGGCTTAGCACTGGTATAGGGCAGTTAAGTCTGTCTGACATCCTTCAGAAAAAGGCTATACACATAACAGTAAAATTCCTGTCTATTAAACACTTTGTACAATTGCACATCATAGTACACACATTTTGTAATCCTTAACTCATTACTTACAAAGAGAAATGAAGGGTGCAGGATGTTCAGGATTTCATCATTTTTTCACTCATCTAATAAAATCACTCCTAGAGTCTTTGCTTCTTATCTTACCAGTGTCAACCTAGACTGAAATCAGCTCAAGTGTTCCACTTCTGGGATCTGGGGTCCCCACCTGTAATTATTGGGGAAAACACTTGACTTTCCCAGGCATGATGAGGCATGTTATAATCATCAGATATACAAATACATAAATTAGTAAATAAAAAAATATAATATGTAAAGTTTTGGGATAAAGTCTTCCTAAAACTATAGATATTGTAGATATGTATCTACAATAGTTAATAAAATAAATAAGTAATTATACATTTTGTGATATAAGTTATAGAAAGTCATAGAGTAAATCAGTGTTTCTTTTACTCAATGAATTTTTATCAGGCTACTATGACATATCATGATCCTTTTATCTTTTTAAAATTTAAAATGAATTCTATCTGTACTAAATGTAGTGTTTTAACCTTTATGACATATACTAACTCGTGCAACCACTGGAGTCATGTGCAAAATGTCACTGACATTAAGGGTGTGGGGTTATTCCATGAGGACAGGGTAGACAGGGAATTCTGTGACTTTTTTAAGTAGTCTGACTTATTTGAAAAAAAGCTAAGTAAATACTTGGGGTTTAGATCATTAAGAAACATCACTGAACTACACTGTAACAAACAGCTGTATTTTGCACAGTAAAATTATACATTAAATAACTGTTTAACAGTGTTTTGTAAATTCTCCCAAGAATGAACTGCTGTGTAGTGAGACTAAACACCATGCAAAACACATATCATCTATCACATGCAAAAGCATTCTAAATTGTACCCAATTATAGACTGTAAAAAGTAACAATAAATTTGAAGCAACAACGTGCTTTCTGACTGTGTTTGGGGAGGGTTTCTACCATATTTTGAGTAAATATTACCTACATTTTTACAGCTATGACACACTAAAATATTTAATATTTGTTACATAAAATTTACATCTTTCCTATTGGCCCCTGACATCTTTTATTTGCATCATGGGCATGTCCCCCATGTCTAACTTACCATCAGTGTGGACTTTTGCCTACGGGGACGACCTTTTCTTGTGTATTCAGTGATGTTTTATGTAATGGTGAGACCCTGGCCTCAGTATGGTGGGCAATAAATGCAAGTTACCATTCTTTACTACAAAGTGTGGCTTCATGGTGGCTCAGAAAAGCAAAGCAATAACTTTGCAGCACTTCTGCTACATATTATTATTGTAAAGAATAATTACAACATTCAAATTAATTAATTTATTTTAAAACATACTCTAAAAAGACTGTAATAATTTGTAATTAGTAAACAGTAAATTACTATATTTATTATAAAGTAATATACTGTAATCTTTCTTCAAAGTGAATTACTTTAATTTTTAAATTCTTTACGGAAACTTTCTTTCTGTTAACTTACTGTAAAAGACTTCACAGTCTAACATTCACATCAGTATTTCTGTGATGCTTTTGCAGGCAGAGTGTTTTGGGTCATTATCTTGTACCTGGGAAAATTGGGTGGGTTCAGATAAAAGGTTCTATCTTTTGATCCTCATGTAAATATCTAAAAAAAACCCCAAATGTTTATCTCTTTCTTCATATTCATCTTTTAATGTAAAATTAACAGTTCACAGCTAAAATAAAGAGATTGGCCTCCCTGTTGCAATCCTTTTGAAGGGCACTGTACATTTGAATATTATTATTTTTAGTACTGTAGTTATGAAAGTCAATTGTTGCTTCCATAAAGTGTTTAAATGTATAAGTACTGAACAAGTGGATTCTTTTCAGATTTTTAGCCTTACTATTTTTTCATATGCAGCACCTATATTCTGTACCACTTTTTGACTATGATTTAGATTATCCCTTTTAAATAAAGCCTGGCCCAGACGAAGATAGGACTTTACTGACCCCTGAGTGGGACAAATCGAATAAAATAAAATGAAAATAGAATCAGATAAAATATGAATTGATTTATAATATTATACAATTAGAAATATAGTGTATTCATTTTACAGTTTAATATATCCCATATGTGTTAAATATAAACATGTGCAGTGTGTCAGACATGGATGAGGTAGTTGCAGCTAAAATGTCCACATACAGTGTAGTGTGTGAGAGAGCATGACTTGTGCTAAGCTGTTATATATTAATATATGAAACATTATTAACATAACCGTGCCAACCTGGTACGACATACAGCTCTGAGAGCCCAATTCAAAATGATCAGTTTCTCTGATTTTAACATTTACAGGTATATGATTGAGTAAATAAACATTGTTGTTTCGTTCTATAAACTACTGACAACATTTCATCTAAATTCCAAATAAAAATATTGTCATTTGGAGCATTTATTTGCAGAAAATAATAAATGATAAAGAAAAAGATGCAGAGCTTTCAGACCTTATATAATGCAAAGAAAACATTTATATTCATTTTGAAACAAGAATAATGATCTTTTAGGAGCAGACATAAATATGTGGTGGAATAACCCTAATTAATGTCAGGACATCTGTCCATGAACTAATATGTAATATAGGATCATGATCTTCAATAAATAAATGATAAATTAATATATAATATGTGTATTTTAAAGAGTTTACAAACTTTCAAGCACCACTATAAATGTAGTTCTAGCAGGAAGACTCTAGAGACAACACTTTAATCATAATAGAGTGTGTTATAACAAATAGCATGTAAGTAATAAAGTCTTTGGCAAAGGCCCTATCATAAGCTTAGGTTCGTAGCATCTGTGTCCTTGCAGATCCTGCCATATAGGTATGGCGGAAGTGGAGCCTATGCCCTGGGCAACTGGCAGGACCAAACTAGAGGTTGTGGGGAGAGAGGACGCGTCTGCAAGCACGTAAGAACACGAAGGTCTTATAAGGACAGGGGACCACAAAGCAATTATTTTCAGCAGCATCAGTTTGAACTAGTTTTTTTTTTACCCTATTATAATTTGCCCCTATCACAACTTTTTTGAAATGCTTTGCAAGACTTATATGGAAGATTATGGGCTCATATGTCATATATTAATTTTTTAATAACATTTGTTTGGCAGTCAAAATCATAAATGTCTCCAGATGTAAACATGTTTACCAGAAGTTAAAATAATTAAATAATCATAGATAGACCACTCCACTTGTTCAGTAGCTGCCTCTCTGATGTGACCTTGGCTGATGGCTGGCCATGGCTTCTTCTGCAGGAGGGACAGAGGCATGAGGGCTGACCTTGATGCAACAACCAGGAGCAAACTCATTACGTACTGCCCCAGGAGTATAGCAGTAATCACACTAAACCTCTGCCTGTGAAAAGGTTTTAATTACTACACTATGAAGGCGATTTTAAAATGTATTTATACAGTCTCAAAAAAAGCTTTAGTTTTTGAGCCACTGCAAGCCAAGTAGTTTCTATAAAAGGATTTCCAGTACATAATACAATGTAGGAAAACAGGAAGATTACCTCATTTTTGCATGTTTAATTGTTCTTTATTAAACACTGAAACCCCACCACTGAGCCAAATGTGGGGTTTCTCAAATGAGCCATTCCCATTCAGTTCTGGACAAAATCTCTTTCCTGGTAAACAGGCCTTTTCTGGCAGTCCATTGATAAAAAATATTTTTTGTTGTTGTGTATAACAGCCATTAAACCAAACATAACACATTACAGTGATAGGGAATAAAGAAGAGCCAAAATGTTGTTCAGAGGTGCAAAGATAATGTAAAAGTAAAATTAGAAATACAGTTATTAAATATATCACATGTTACTACCTACTACAACCAGTCATACATTTTAAAATAAAGGCTCAAGATAAGGCTGTTCTCTGTGGGGGAACATAAGAGCTGATTAGCTGGATTAGCTTGAGAGGTATGATGGTCCACATGAAAATAGAATTCACATGGCTCAAAACCCAAAAAGAGCAGGCAGGGGAGAACCATTGTGACATGTACACAGAATTCAAATGGGCCAAAGCCCTGTGAACTTCTAACTGGTCTTGCAGAGGGCGCCATATGAGACAACCTCTCAAACACCTTGGGGAAAATTATTACATATTGCAATACAAGAAAACAATTTCTCTTTAAGTCTCTTTAAGGCAAATTATATGTTGTTCAATATTCAAATAACTAGTATAAAATGGTAATTTATTTACCACATGAACTGAACTAAAAAAAAAGATTATCGTCATCTATCATGAAACCTGTGATGATATACTGTATAAGGCAACAAATGTTATCTGAAGAACAGCCAAAAGAGTACTTGCACATTTCTTTCTTTATTTGGTTATATGCCAAGTTAAACAATACGCCCACAATCATGGTTTTAGAATTGTTGTTTTATGTTTTTTTTTAGGCCAAATTAAAATGGTTATCATATCAGTTTAACTTTTCATTCTTTTCACAGGGTCATTTATATTGTTCACCTTCATTCCTTTGTACAGTACTTTAATAGACTGTAGCACCTCCTCTGTCTTCAGAGTATATATGATGGGATTTAACATAGGTGGAACAGTTTGTGTTAAAACAGAGTTGAGTATTCTAGTATTTGGATGTAAATATGTTGTAAGAGCAAGGAAATAAGGTTAAGATTGGTAGATAAAACATAGTCACTAAAATAATGTGAGAAGTGCATGTTTTCATAGCTTTTATTCGATCACCACCATGTGAGATCTTAAGCAATGCGAAACCAATACAAGCATATGAAAATGCTATTATTATAAATGGAATAAAAATCACAATATTAGCATAAACAAAGGCCAATTAATGGAATTGTCATTACATGCAATTCTGATGACAGGACCATGATCACAGAAATAGCTGTCTACTGTGGCTATAGATGCACAGAAGGTGAGTCTGGTGATCAGAGCCACGAGAAGAGTGACAAGAAACACAGACAAAACCCACATAACCCCAATGATCATCATCATTGTAGATTTAGTGACAATAGCATGATACCTCAGAGGAAAACATATAGCAATGACTCTATCAAAGGCCAAAGCGAGCAGAGTAAAAGACTGCATGGACGTAAAGAGAAAAACAAAAAACATGCTTGACAGACACTCTCCATAAGATATATACTGTTTATCAAACAGAAACATGTCTACATACCTCGGAATAAGAACAGAGCTACCACACAAATCAGACACTGCCAAATTGAATACAGCTATATACTTTGCTGTGTGAAGAGCACGAGCCAGGTAAATAGTGCCCATTATAAAAGAATTACCTAAAATAGTCACAGCGTACACAAAGCACAGAAATATATAATAATACTTTGCATGTGGCATGTTGTAAAATCCGTTGATATAGAATGTGGGAGGGTGAATAAATTATGCATTGTTAAGATACACCACAGAGGTCATGTCAGAAGAAAACTAATTTTACATAAAATGTAAGAAAGAATAGTAATAGAAATTTGAACCTTTAGTAGAATGTAAAACAGTTTATCACAAATCAAAATAAAATACAAATGCAAAAAACAAATTCAGAACATTTTACAATATACAGTATGAGTTATATATTACAATGTAATACAAAAGATAAGGACAATAAAACTTATTCAAATTATTGGATAGAGCACCTCCTAATGTAGGAGCTAAATTCTAACAAACCAAGCTCTGCTGATGTCATCTTTAAAACACATAAAAAAAAAGTCCACACACAAGACAGTATTGTGAAAACATGCCTCATCAATACATGTAAAAGGAAGGGTCATATTGGTTCACATTAGCAGTGCTGCCTTAAAATAACAAATGATGCCTACTGATGCCTACTGCAGCAGTTTTTTTTTTATGTGTGCATGAAAAGCATACTCAAAAGTACTTGTCCCTTTCTGGATTTTCTTTCTTATTGCATACATTGGGAAAAAGAATAGTTTGATTCCCTGCTGATTTTGAAAGTTTACCCCCCTTACACAGTCATGAAAAGTCAATATTTTTTATGGTAGGTTTACTTTAACAGAGAAAGTCATAACAGATGTGTTCCATTCTAAAGGCAGCATATGTGCACTCCAGAGAAATAGACTGTCCCTTTCTGTGGGCAGCATATGCTGATTTCATGGGCAGCTTCCTTACTTTACCCGAATTTTGAATGCAGCGGAATCCTTCTTGTTTAAGGCAGTCCCATGATGCATTCAACCAGCTCAAAGTTCTAGTGCTCAGATTTAAAAACATTAAGCATTGTGGGGGAATTTCTGTACAAATGTAAATAATTTTATTCTGTATTTCCACTCACTGCTGCCTGTGTTTATTAAACTACAATTAGCTTAGAAAGGGTTTGGAGAAATGCTCAGTACGCAACACGAGTCGACAATACCTCGCAAAGTACAGACGCTGACTGAAACCTATATATACTGTGAGCCGCACTGGCCGGACAGGACCACGGAGAACACAAGAGCTTGAACAAAAACTTCCCCGAGGGGGTATTTATTGTCTTTTAGACAGAGAAGTGCAAAAAAAACAAAAAAGAGAGAAAAAACCCTCGCAGCACGGCTGGGTAGTAGTGGAGGCTCGGCTTCAGCGGCAGCATCTTTCTGCCTTCGACGGCCAGCGGCCCACACTGGTTCTCAGCAGCCTGTGAGGTAGTATAGAGTGAGTATTTGGGGGAAAATGAGAGAGAAACGCAGCATTAGTTCCTTTGCTTTGGCAGCCCCCCGGTGAATGGTGTTGGTGGCTCTTTTGTGCTGCTCCGCTCCGGCCACGATTGGCTGGCGGCGGCATGCTGATCATCTCGCTCCAGCCGTGGTTGGTTAGGGGGCCCGCCCGCTTACACGTGGTTTTGGTTGCTGTCCGGTCCTTGGTGCTGAAGAGCTGCGAGCTGGTGTCAGCGCCTGCGGTCTTTCCCCGGTCTGGCCTCCGCTGACCACAACGCCCCCCCTCAGCTGCCTCCGGGACAGGGCATCCGCGTCTCGGGCTGAGCCGGGGTGATGCCGCACCAACGAGAATTCTTGTAGGGACAGAAACCAGCGTGTGACACGTGCATTAGAGTCTAGGTTCAGTAACTAACATGAAGGTCCTACCGGTGAGGAAGAACCGGAGCTCCTCGACGGCCCACTTTATCTCCAGGGCTTCTCGTTCCAGGGCGGCATAACGGGTCTCGGCTGGGAGGAGTTTTCGGCTAGGTAGAGGATGGGGTGCTCTTCCCCATCGAAGTCTTGCACAAACACGGCCCCTAGCCCTGTCTCGGAGGCGTCGGTGTGCAGAATGAACAGTTTTTCGAAGTCCGGGTTTTTCAGCACTGGTTCAGAGGTCAGCCTGTTCTTTAATGCTGTAAATGCGGCCTGGGCTTCAGTATTCCATACCAACATTTCCGGGGCATTTTTCTTAATCAGATACGTGAGAGGCGCGGTGATTGATGCGAAGTGGGGCACGAAGTGGCGGTAATAGCCGGCCAGACCGAGGAAAGCTCTGACGTCGGTTTTGGTGCAGGGGACGGGCCAGTGCTTCACGGCGCGGATCTTTTTTTCTTGGAATCGCAGCGTCCCTCGCCCAATGCAAAACCCCAGGTAAGCCGCCTAGGTGAGCCCCAGGTGGCATTTTTTCGGGTTTGCTGTTAAACCGGCCTGATGGATGGTGTTGAGGACTCGGTCTGGGTGGAGAATATGCTCTGCCCACGTCTCTGAGTGGACAATGGTATGCGGCGGAATATGCCCCGAACGGTAGCACCGTGTACTGCCATAAGCCAGAGGGCGTGGCGAAGGCGGTTTTCTCGTGGTCTTGGGGAGTGAGGGGGACCTGCCAATATCACTTGGTGAGGTCGAGGGTGGATATGAAGCGTGCTTTCCCCAGGTCATCTATGAGGTCATCCACCCTCGGTATGAGATAGGAGTCGAAGTGAGAAACCGCATTCAGGCAGCGGAAGTCATTACAGAACCGCCACGACCCATCTGGCTTTGGGACGAAGACAATGGGGCTGGCCCAGGGACTGCTGGAGGGTTCTATCACCCCTAGGCGGAGCATTTTGTCGACCTCGTCCTCCACCGTCTTTCTACGAGCCTTGGGGAGCCGGTAGGGCCTGACCACTGTGCCGGGAGTAGTGTGGATATGGTGGTGAATCACTTGGGTTCACCCGGAGAAGACCACCTTCTTGGCGCTGTGCGGGGCTGTAGTTGAACGCTCCACGCGGTAGTTGAAGGGGATTACCTTTTCAGCCACGGTGTAGGGTCTCTGCCAGCTCGCGAGGAATTTGCATGCGGTGGTGGGGATCAGCACCATGACGCGGTCGCCCACTTGAAATTCCCTCAGTTGGGCGGGGCGGTTGTACATGCGCTGCTGGGCTCGCTGGGCCTCCTCCATGTGTTCTTTGACGAGAGGAAGCACTTTATTAACTTTGTCATGCATGGATTGGATATATTCGATCACTGACCTGAATGGCGAGGGTTGGGTCTCCCAGGCTTCCTTCACTATATCGAGGAGCCCGTGGGGCTTCCGGGCATACAGGAGTTCAAACAGGGAGAACCCAGTGGAGGCCTGGGAAACCTCCCGTACAGCGAAGAGCGCGTGGGGGAGGAGGAGGTCCCAGTCGCTTGGGTCTTCTCTCGTTAGTCTTTTTAAAATTCTCTTCAGAGTTTGATTGAAACGTTCCACCAAGCCGTCCGTTTGGGGATGCCAGACTGAGGTAGTGAGGTGTTTTACTTGTGCAATCCCACAGCTTTTCGGAGCTCACCCGGGAGTGCGCGCAGGAAGTGGTCCATGGTCATCTGCGACGCGAAGCAGTTGGGTCATCTGCGGTCGTGGCGGTTGGAGTGGCCGAAAACCCCAGTGGTGAACCCAGCCCGAGGCACACCAGGATCTTGCTCTTCAGCGCCTCGTAATCCGAAGCTTGGTCCGGGGGTAGTGAGTAGTACGCCAACTGGGCTTCCCCTGTGAGAAAGGGGGCGATGATCGCGGCCCACTCCTCGCCATCCCACAGCTCCCTCTCCACCACACATATGAAGGTGTACAAGTAGGCCTCCACATCATCCCTCGGACGTAGCCTGGTGAGGAGGTGATGGGCGCTGCGCCGGGGATCTGGCAGGACTGTGGACATCAGGACTGTGGTCAATTCGCGCAGTCCTCCAGCGAGCTCCTGAGTAACGTCCTGCTGGCGCAGGCTGGTTCATGGCTCTGGGTTCGACGGCCGGCGGCCCACACTGGTTCTCAGCAGCCTGTGAGGTAGTATAGAGAGAGTATTTGGGGGAAAATGAGAGAGAAACACAGCATTAGTTCCTTTGCTTTGGCAGCCCGCCGGTGAATGGTGTTGGTGGCTCTTTTGTGCGGCTACGCTCCGGCCGCGATTGGCTGGTGGCGGCGTGCTGATCATCCCGCTCCAGCCGTGGTTGGTTAGAGGACCCGCCCCCTTACACGTGGTTTTGGTCGCTGTCCGGTCCTTGGTGCTGAAGAGGTGCAGCCCTGCGGGAAGCGGAGCCGCGAGCTGGTGTCAGCGCCTGCGGTCTTTCCCCGGTCCAGCCCTGCCGGCCACAATACAAAACTAGAATTACAATGCAGCGGAACTTGTTAGAACACAGGTGACTCAGAACGAGGGAGAGTAACGCGATTGGGTGAAGGTGAGCGGCTGACGGTGACCTCATAGCCAGTGGGTTCTTGGGAAATGGAGTTCGGGAGTGTGAAAGGAGAGTCTATAGAAGTGACAGTACTCCCCTCGAGGAGTCCGAAAGAACCGAAGGACGAGGACGACACACCGGAGGACCGACAGAAACGAGGACCCGAAGCGGGCATAGCCTGGACGACCCCCTCTGGAGCCGCGGCCAGACTTGAGGGACCGAGTAGCAGCTGACCCATAGCGCCTACCCCTTCCAGGGTCAGGTGACCTCCTCCTCGGACGACCCCTAGGGCGTGGTGCTGGACGTGATGGGTGAGAACGGTGGAACTCCTCCACCAATAACGGGTCAAGGACATCAGCTGCAGTAACCCAGCTTCTCTCCTCAGGTCCGTAGCCTTCCCAATCTACCAGGTACTCCAGGGCTCCCCTTCTCCTGCTGGAGTCCAACAGGCGTTCCACCGCGTAGACAGGTCCACCATCCATGAGCACAGGCAGAGGAGGTAGCACCCCATGCGAGGTCTCATCCAGCGGACCAGTGATAACCGGCTTAAGTAAAGAAACATGGAAGGAGGGTCAGACACGATAATGAGAAGGCAATTCAAGAAGGTAAGTAACCTCATTGATTCTCTTGATGATTTTAAAAGGGCCAATTAACTGATAGCTTCTTGTTTCCCTCAGGGAGCCGGAAATCCCTGGTAGATATCCAAACACGATCCCCAGGGGAGTAAAGTGGAGCCTCACGACGATGGCGATCAGCTTGCTGTTTGTGTTGTTCTAACACAGCTTCTATACGTCAGTGAGTCTCCTCCCACACTTCCTCGCTACGGTGCATCCACTGATCCACAGCAGGGATAACAGATGGTTCAGCCGACCACGGCATGAGAGGGGGTTGATAACCTAGGAAACACTGAAAGGGTGTTAACTTGGTCGAAGAACTAACTAAAGAGTTTTGAGCCAATTCAGCCCAGGGGAGATATTGGGCCCAATCATGAATGTTGTTAAAACAATATATACGTAAGAATTTTCCTAGTTCCTGGTTCATTCTCTCACATTGACCATTACTCTGGGGATGACAACCGGAAGATTAACTGACGGAGATGCCCAACCTATTCATTAAAGCAGACCAGACCTGAGATTTGATATATATAGGACCGCGATCAGAAACTATATCCTCAGGGATACCAAAAATATGAAATAAATTATTAAACAGACTTTCAGCAGCTTCAAATGCTGTGGGTAATTTGGCAAAGGGGATGAAAAAACACATGAAAAACAATCAACGACAGTCATGATGACTGTATTGCCCATGAAATCAGGAAGGTCAGTAACACAATCTACTGGCAAATGCGACCAGGGTCGAGCTGGGACTGGTAACGGCACTAATTTACCAGCAGGTAGAGTAGAGGGGGTTTTACACTGAGCGCAAACAGTACAGGATGATATAAACTCGTGAATGTCAGGGCGCATTGTTTCCCACCAAAACCGACCCTCCAATAATTGGTAGGTGCGATTCTCACCCGGATGTCCAGAAGTTGGGGAAGTATGAGCCCATGTAATTAATTTATCTCTACACTGAGCCAAATCATTTTCATCAAAAATACGTGAGAGCGCATCTGCTTTGGTGTTTCGGGATCCTGGTCGATATGTTACAGTGAAATTAAAACACGCAAAAAACAAAGACCATCGTGCCTGACGTGAATTCATGCATTTCATAGATTTCAAAAATTCTAAATTCTTGTGGTCTGTAATAACTATGAAGGCATGTAAAGCACCCTCCAACCAATGCCTCCATTCTTCTAGGGCTAATTTGATGGCTAAGAGTTCGTGGTCCCCAATACCATAATTCTGTTCTGCTGGAGTAAGTTTATGGGAGAAATAGGCCACTGGATGTAATTTACTTGGCAAACCAAATCTCTGGGACAGTACAGCACCTACCACTACGCTGGAAGCTTCAACCTCTACAACAAAAGGTTCCGTAGGATCTGGGTGTTTTAGCAGAGGAGCAGAAGTGAACTTCCCTTTAAGGGTAGCAAAAGCATCTAGCGCTTGTTCTGACCCTACAAAAGTTTTAGAATTCTGTTGCAACAGATTTGTGAGTGAAGATACTACGGAACTATAATTACGTATAAACCGTCTATAAAAGTTGGCAAATCCTAGAAATCTTTGCAGTTCCCTTTTTCTACAATGAACCGGAACTTCTTAGAACACAGGTGAATCAGAACGAGGGAGAGTAACGCGATTGGGTGAAGGTGAGCGGCTGACGGTGACGTCATAGCCAGTGAGTTCTTGGGAAATGGAGTTCGGGAGTGTGAAAGGAGAGTCTATAGACGTGACAATGCCCTGTTACTAATTCAGATTATTTTGTCCCCAGGGAAGAAAGTGATTGCCAGGCCATGAAAGAGGATCTTGTAACAGGGGAGAAAATCTATTTCTTGTTTTCTTCATCTCTGTCTTATTTTGCCTTTTCTGGCTTCCCGCTCAGACAGTACGTAAAAGAACAGGCGTAAATCATTAAACACAAATGCAACATTAAACCAAATGCAAATAGCCATTCTCTCTGTATGTACAGGGTGGCCCATTTATATGAATACACCTAAATAAAATGGAAATGGTTGGTGATATTAACTTTCTGTTTGTGGTACATTAGTATATGGGATGGGTGGTGACCATGGCAGCCATTTTGAAGTCGGCCATTTTGGATCCAATTTTATGTTTTTCAATAGAAAGAGGGTCATGCGACACACCAAACATCTTAATAATTTCAAGTACATTTTAAGTAAAACAATGGTTTCATTGATGAAGAATGGCCCCACTATCTTTGTACCCCATATACCACAATATACCATCAATGCAGATGCAGAAAACAGCACATACAAAACATGTATTATACAGCACAGAAAAAAAACAGGTAGTCAATATACAGAAAAGTTTCAACAGGGGTGAACAGCAGCCAGAGAGAAAAATACATACCAGAAACGAGGGATAGTCCTGAGGTCATACACAGCAAGGCAATAGTGAAGAGCAGGCAAAAATCAGCAACGGTATAAACAGTCCAAGTAATAACCAAAAATCCAATATCAGAGGGTTGGCAAAAATCAGAGTCGAGAATAAACAATCCAGGGGTCGTAAGTAGGAAACATGGGGAAAATAGATACGCTTTGTAAAACGGGTAAACCAAACAATACTCGGTAAGGGTGTGCGTATGAAAGGGTTTTATATATTGTGAAAAATTAGTATTCCAGACTTCCGGGTGGTGTACTGAGATCAGGTGGATGTGTGACATCAGCATGTTCTGAGATTGTAGGAAGACAGGGAGAGACAGGAGCGCTACACCCTGACAGATTTTGAAACCATAATATATGGCAATATATTGGAAAATATAGTTAAATAATACATTATAGTTAAATAATACATGGACCATTTATGTCTCTATATTGGTAAAAATAAAAACATATAATGCAATAAGGACAAAATCTCTAAACTGCCTTCTTAGTAAATAATTTCACAAAAGAGACAAAAGAATACCATGATTTAAAATACATCTTGAATATGCCAATAAAGGTCCACAGTTGCAGACCCAAGAAAAAAATATATTTACATTTGCATAATCAACAATTGCTTTTCAAAGCGGTCATAATTATGTTTGCATATTAAAAATGTGAATTAGACAAAGATTGACAAGTATGTTTTTTTGCCCAGATGCTACATACATTATACAAACCTAGTCAAAATCTTAAATTTGTCACAGACATTTGAAGGAAACTGTATAAATGGAAAAATTACTATTAACTACTAGAACTACATTTAGGTGTATTACACTTATACAGTTTTTTATCATTCATTTTGTATATAAGGGCATACAAAAAAAACAAGAAAAAAACATTTGCTATGGTCAGTGTCAGTATATCACCACATACAATAGTTCCTGTAAATGTGCTTGTCACGTCCTGGTTTTGTCTCACACTCTGTGACTTCTGCGGCGGCTGTGAAACCGTGCATCCGTGACTACCGCGGTGGCAGCCAAACTGCGCTCCGAGACTGCTGCGGTGGCAGCCGAACCGCGCTCCGAGACTGCTGCGGTAGCAGCCGAGCCGCGACCAGAGACTTTGACTCTGCCGGAGAGAGTAATAATCCAGTCCGGGTTTTTGCGGCACCTGCACTCTCAAGCCACGCAGCTGCAGCGCAATCTCCTCAGGCGGAGGAGCTGGCTTTCATGGCGGCTGCAGAGGTGGATTCCGCAGCTGCAATCCAGCTTCGCTCTGGGACTCTCTCCGCGGCGACCCAGCCGTGCTCCGTGATTATTAATGAGGCGAACCAGCCTCAGTCTCCGTCCACTGTCCAGTTCCCTGTTCAGTCTCAGTCTCATGCTCAGTTTCCAAGCCCGGTCCAGTCTCTGTCCTCTGTCCTGTCTCCGTTTCAGTCCCCGGTCTCGACTCCTGTTTTCCCCGGCCTCTCCCTGCCGCCAGCCCCCGGGGTTCGTTTTTACGCGCCTCGGGAGCTGCGTGTTTAGGGGGGGGCATCTGTCACGTCCTGGTCTTGTCTCATGTCTCTGTGTGTTATTCCCACGTGACCTGTGCCCCTCTGTGTCTCCTGACAGTAGTTCTGTGTCCTGTTTGGTTAAATAGCCCTCCTCTGTCACTTGTCCTCCGTCGGTCTTTGCACTAACCTCTGTTGTTTTGTCTCTCTGTGTTCTCCGCGTTTCATAGCCCTAGTTCTTGCTCCGTGTTTATTTCTTGTTTAGTTTTCTAGTTTCTTGTTTCTTCCTCGTTTCCCCAGTTCCCTGCTTAGTGTTTAGTTCCTTGTTATTTCCCTGTATATATATCCCTGCCGTTTTTAGTTTTGTATTTATTCAGTCCCTTTGTTTCTTTGTTTATTTACTCCCGGTTTGTTCGTATCTATCTAGTTTGTTTATGTTCTCTGGTTTCTCTCGTTTGTTTTGGTTTTTGGTTATTTGTTTATGTAGTTTCATTTATTTAGTTCACTCCCTTGTTCCTTGTATATATCTCCCTGTTTTATGTTTAAGTGTTTACTTGTTTCTCGTTTCTTTGTTTATTTATATTTATTTATTAAATTATTTCATTTATTTCACCCTACCTGCACTTGCGTCCGTCTCCTCGTCTCCCTGCCTGGGTCATTCGTGACAGTGCTCTCTCTCAGTTAAAACCTGCTGAATAGATCCTGCCTCTTCTTAGATCGGAAGTGTTACATTTTCATTTTAAAGAGTAAGCAAAAATGTACCCACGATTTTCAGACAAGCCAAATTTGGCAGGAATACCGCAAACCTGGAAAAATCTGTGATTGGACTTTAAGAACAGAAGACTTAGACAAACAAGTATCAGTTACAGAGCAATAGGACAGGACTGTTCTTTAGATTATGTTGGGGGAAAGGACGCTAAAATTGTCTCTCAGTTTGAATTACAGCAGCACTAGGTAGGATTTGGAATAGCGGTGCTCTCGCGTCTATGCCGGGCTCCTCTGAGCTCAAACCAGACTCTGTATTTTTTCCGAGGCGGCAACGACCAACGCTCGCGAGAACTGCGACCTGCTTTCCGACCTTTAGTTCTAACAGTTCTACAAGGACTACTGTTTATTCTTTACAAACTAACATACAGACACTCTGGCAGAAGCTTGAAAGAGACAGAATGGAAAGAGAAACTAATCTGCCTGATATATTTATTACACTCTACAACTGTAGGAGGAGCCCACAAGCACAAAATATCAATCCTACCTAGTGGAGCTTTAACTGAATAAAATGTACAGGTTTTGGTAACTTATGCCCTCCTTTCTTGAACGAAGGGACCAGACAAAAATGCAGTGATCCTTGTTTCAACCAGCTAGATAACTTACTCTGACCCAAAGAAACCTCTACACAGTCCTTCTACAGTTATCAGGTAAGGTGAGTCCTTAATTCAAACAGTAGCTAATCATAACAGTTTAAATGATCCACATGCTGATAATAAGGCTAAGTGTTTTTTTTTTTAGCAATTTAATTTAATTATAGTGAGGTGTACATTCTTGCTAAATTGCTTAGGCCTCAAACTTTAAGTTATGACTTAGTTATATGTTATAACTAGCTATCTTAGCTTTAATTTAACTTGCTAACTTAGCTTTAACCTCTTACTGCAGATTCAATTTTATGCTCATTTTCATGCGATTTGCACTACTACTGTAACATGGAGGAGGAGGCAGGATGCAAGTGCAAGTCTTTTTTATTATCCATATTTAAACTAACAAAGAAAGGAACACTAGGGAGTATAAAAAGAAAAGGTAACTAAAACAAAACACTATGAAACAGAGGATAAACTAAAATACTGAACCAAACAAGCAAACTAAGCAAACAAAGAAACAAAATAAATAAAGCAAACCTGAGACACTGAGGACAAACAACACAACAGGTCTGAGGCTAAACAAAACATTTAAACACGATCTGGAAAGATTAACGAACACGGTCAAACAAAAAGCGCGACAGAGAACAATGGATCACATGAGGTATTTATACACAGGCACACACTAGGGACACCTGTGGAAGTAATGAGGGGGCGGAGTTACAAATGAGACACAAGGTGACAACACTAATGGCTTGGGCAGGGCTAGGGCGGGGCTAGGGCGGAGACAGAACAATAACAAAACAATGCCATGTGCTCAAAAAAGCACATGGCTGGAAACACAAGACAGGAAAACAGGGCAGGAGCACAGAAAACCAAAAGAGGGAAAAACACAGGACAGACACAGGCTAATATGTGACAACTACACTATAACATTGGATATCTTAAGTTTTACATATAGCACAATGACCATTTAGGGCTTAAACTGAAGTAAACACTTGGAACTAAAAACAATAGTTCACAGACTTTAATTTCCATTATTTAGGTTCCATTTGAGAACATCAAATGCAGAAGAAAATGTAAAAAAAAAAAAACACAAAGCGCCTGTTATATTTGGAGTTTACAATGTGTGTATGGATGTTGGTCATGAAAAATCAGTCATTCTCTACATTTCCTGATTCAGTAGGGTCTTGACTAACAAATTACAAAGTTTTTAAAAATTACATGTAAGCACTGAGAAGTTACACTGGTGTCCACCAGGCGTCTCCAAAGGGTTCAAAACCTCTCCAGAGTCCCCCTAATCTAATACAGAGATACAAGGAAGTAAATCTGTCATTATACAACAAGAGTTTAATATTTTTTTGTTTGTTTGTGATAAAACAAATTTATGTAAGTCCATTTCAGAGTAATATTAATATTTTTAATATCTAACCTAGCTTTAAGTCAACTAACTAACCTAGCTTTAAGTTAACTAGTTAAGCTAGCTTTAAATTATAAGATTATAACTAGCTAACCTATCTTAAAATTAACTAACTAACCTAGCTTTAAATTAACTAGCTAACCTAGCTTTAAATTAACTAGCTAACCTAGCTTTAAGTTTACCAGCTAACCTAGCTTTAAGTTAACTAGTTAACCTAGTTTTAAGTTATAAGTTATAACTACCTAACCTAGCTTTAATTTATAAGTTATGACTAGTGTTGGGAAATCAGCACTACCCTCAACTGCTCCAGTGCGTTCCCCTTGATTCTTTTGATGGAAGCCCGAAGTAGAGTTGATAGAGAGACAGGATACTTAGATATTCAGCAAACTAGCCATTTATTACAACAGAGCTCTGGGAACCTCTTCCACTCAGACAGTTTTTCAGTAGAAAAAGTTCAATGATCCTTACATCTGCAAGACCTTATATCCCCAAAACCCCACCCATACATCCTGAGCAAAGGTCAGTTAAGCGGTTCCTCAGCAACTGTTTCTAACTGATTGAGTTAAACCATTTATTGATTACTACTGTTTTCTATGTGTCCTCCGGCCTCATCTCTGCTGCTTAGGCGCCGACTTCTGCATTAAATACTACATGCTGGCCATTCAGTTTTGAGGTGTCAGCCTAACTGTCCTTTGCACACTCACCCACATACACAGTTCAGGTCAAATATCCAAAAACAACTCACTAGTTTCAGACACTTGAGTCAGCCCAAACAAGATCACTCACATGACACTTCATTCTCTTAATCATACTCAGGTTTTTGGATTAAATGTCATTTTGTCTGATCAGCTGAAAAATACCTTTAATATTAATATTTACTATTTCTTAACACTAGCTAACCTAGCTTTAATTTATAAGTTATAACTAGCTAACCTAGCTTTAATTTATAAGTTATAACTAGCTAACCTAGCTTTAAGTTATAAGTTATAACTAGCTAACCTAGTTTTAAGTTATAAGTTATGACTAGCTAACCTAGCTTTAAGTTATAAGTTATAACTAGCTAACCTAGCTTTAAGTTATAAGTTATGACTAGCTAATCTAGCTATAAGTTATAAGTTATGACTAGCTAACCTAGCTTTAAGTTATAAGTTATGACTAGATAACCTAGCTTTAAGTTATAAGTTATAACTAGCTAACCTAGCTTTAAGTTATAAGTTATGACTAGATAACCTAGCTTTAAGTTATAAGTTATAACTAGCTAACCTAGCTTTAAGTTATAAGTTATAACTAGCTAACCTAGCTTTAAGTTATAAGTTATAACTAGCTAACCTAGCTTTAAGTTATAAGTTATGACTAGATAACCTAGCTTTAAGTTATTAGTTATAACTAGCTAACCTAGCTTTAAGTTATAAGTTATAACTAGCTAACCTAGCTTTAAGTTATAAGTTATAACTAGCTAACCTAGCTTTAAGTTATAAGTTATGACTAGATAACCTAGCTTTAAGTTATAAGTTATAACTAGCTAACCTAGCTTTAAGTTATAAGTTATGACTAGATAACCTAGCTTTAAGTTATAAGTTATGACTAGCTAACCTAGTTTTAAGTTATAAGTTATGACTAGCTAATCTAGCTTTAAGTTATACGTTATAACTAGCTAACATAGTTTTAAGTTGTAAGTTATAACTAGCCAACTTAGCTTTGAGATGTTATAACTAGCTAACTTAGCTATCTTTATCTATCGTTATCCCATGAAATAGCTCTGCTAATAGATTTTGTAGTAATACTTTAACTTGTTTAATCTAAGAGTATTTCGACCCACTCGTAACTAATTGTGTTGCTGGTGGTCATTGTTTGTTTATTTCTTTTTTTCTTCCCTTTTTATAAGGTAACACTCGGGAAGGAAGGCACCACTGTCTCAGCCCATTATGGGCCCTTTTCACATTTCCGGGTTGGGAATGCGGAAGTAAAAAATAGCAGGGTAAACAGCGCGTGTAAAACGTACAGATGAAATGGAGCAGCATAGGAAATGCTACTGCAGCGAGCCTTTCTGCTCAAACAGCAAACGCAAACAACCAAACCTGAGTTTCCACGACTTTCCAAAGGACCCATGTTTACGCGGTTAATGGATAAGAGCAATTAGGAGAGAGGAAAATGCCACATTTACGGTTCTGCAGTACATATGCGTGTAGCCAGTACTTCAGGCCGGATGAGCTATATGTGAAAGCGGGAGGAAACAGAGCCAGGGATCAGTTCCATCACGATTCGCCTGGAATAATTTTGGGAGTCGATATGAAAACTGTCTGACACCCTACGAGAGGGCAAGTACTCGTCTCGGTTTGAGTAAAAACTCTTCTATCCATTTACACAATAAATACACAAGCCAGCTACCTAAATAACCATTTGAATAATTACCTGAGTCTTACCTTCCAAAATAACATTGGAGACAAAACATACTGAATAACCGTCTAAACTTACAATTCATACCGGAATAAAGTCTTAATATGATACAATTATTTGGATAAAGTCTTAATATGCAATACTTACTTGAATAAAGTCTAAACTTACAATTCATACCTGAATGAAGTTTAAACATACAATACTTATTTGAAACCTAACTTACCTAAATAAAGGCTAAATATTCAATATTTACCTAAATAAAGGGTAAATTTGGCATGTTTACCTGAATTACTAACTTGTGTCTGAGATATCATTTGTTGTATAAAAACATTCCAAGCACAAGCATGGTTTATGTATTATACCAAAAAATACCAGTATTTGTTAGCTAAACATAGCACAGTAAAATATACCAATTTAGCTAATTAATAATTGGTGTACAATAAAGGTCAATTCAGAGTTTGACTTAAATTTTGTCAGATTATTTGTCAATATAAAACTAAGCTAATGTCTCTTTTTTTTGACAGGGCAAAGTGGACGCTGCAGCTGCACGAATAGGGGAGCTGGAGCAAAAAGTGATTGAGCTGGAGAATTAAATAAAACAGCTTGCAGACCAACCTAGGCTTAACCATTTCTGCTCAACTGAAGAAGAGTTCTTTTTTTTCACACGATTTCCCTCAACTCAGTACAAAATTCTTTGTAAATATTTTAGCTTTAACTTACCACATTTCTTAATTACTCACTTGAGCTTTATTTGTTTTTTGTTTTTTTTTTTAGATTTTTTAAATTTATAATGAGTGTTTTATAAATATAATAAATTAAATAAATTTTAATCCTCTTGTCCCAGGTGCTTTGTATTTGTTTTATCTGTAGACAAAGTCATAGATGATTTGGTTACGACTGTATTCACTGGGCATAACATTGCCGGAAATACAGTATTCTAAATATACTGATTATAAACAATAAAGCTAGTTGTCAGAATTGATGCATTTTTTTGAAGCACAAACATTATGTTTACCCAAAATATCCTGATTGATTTTTAAAGTTAATTAAAATGTAAAATGGTTCCATGACACCCAATACAAATAGATTAATTCAATAAACAACATGTCAATGAACTGAAATGTTTTCTTGCTTGTTGGTGGCTCTGCGCTATAGAAAAAGACAATTCAAGCTAAGAATACTAGTTTATTTAGAAAATTCCATATTTCCACAAAAAACAACAAACTATAACATAACAGGCTACTGGGGGAGGGACTGTTTTAAAGCCCATGGTGCTGCAATGGGCACTCTGATAAAGAAGAGCAACAGTATGATTGCAAAAGGCCTTCCCTGCAACATTTGCACAATGTCTTTATTACCTCCACAGGATCTGGGTGGCATGAAGTCACCTGTAATGCAAAGCACAGACATACAGTCAGCTCTGAGAAACATTTTTAAAAAGACACAAAAAGCACCAAATGTTCATATCTATATTTAAGCCATTCACAATTACTTCAACATCTGCAACCTCTTGGCTGACCCTAAACAATCTACCTGAATAAGTTAACCTCCTAAAAACCAAGCAAACATTTAATATGATGGACAAATCAACACTTGACCTTCACATTCTACAAGTGGTTGGTAGATTTGCTTCACTACAGACGACTAACTTTGGCCACTGGCTTTAACTACCTAGTGGGAAGCTAGCAACACATAGAATCATCTTAGGCTTAACTGAACTGTTTTACCTACGTACCTACGTACTAGTGTTAAATGTGATTTAATATTATTTTTTTTCTCCCTGTCGATTAACCTTCCTATCTAAAACACCTGCACTGTGTTTGAAACTGTATATACAAGGGGAAAACAGTTCTGTCATCTATCCAACTCAAAGCCTAAAATAAGCACATCAGATCCTGGGCAGTAGCTACAGTAATTGTTAAAACAGAAAAGAAAACATTAACTAAAGAGCTACTTAGCATTACTTGACGTACTGTTATCTATCTAAGTTAGCAAGCTCGCTAGTTAGCATTAGCGTTAGCTAACCTAACTGAATTGGAAGCCTCGCTTACTAGTATAAAAATAACTACCCTCAAAACTGAAGATGTATTCCTCGACAAATAGCTTGTTAGACTTTTCAGCTTTCGATATTTTCGCTACTGATACCTTATCTATGATCAGGGAGATGTCGGAGAAAGAAATCAGTAGAAGTTTGTGCAGAGACTGCAGTAGACTCCATTCTAGCACCGCTGTGTTTACCCTGCTAAACCAAACCGGAAACACGTCATCAAGCTCTGTGAAAAGGGCCCATTGGGAGACTGCAAAAGCACAAGCTACAGCCAATGGGATGACACGAGTGCTACTGAGGGAACTCTTTAATGTTGTTGTTCTCTTGAACTTTAAGCATACTTTTATCTGTTTTTGTATTATACATATAGTAGTATATGGTAGTATATATTCTTGAATATATAGTGAAGTGTATTGTTAAATATATAATAAAATACTTTGCGATATACAATAATATAAAAAGTGTTTGCCCCCTTCCTGATTTCCTGATTTTTTGCATGTTTGTCACACTTAAATGTTTCGGAACATCAAACCAATTTAAATATTAGTCAAAGACAACACAGGTAAACACAAAATGCTATTTTTAAATTAAAGTGTTTATTATTAAGGGAGAAAATAAATCCAAACCTACTTGGCCCTGTATGAAAAAGTGATTGACCCCTAAACCTAATAGCTGGTCAGGCCACCCTTAGCAGTATCAACTGCTACCAAGCGTTTGTGATACCTTGCAATGAATCTTTTACAGCGTTGTGGAGGTATTTTAGCACACTAATCTTTGCAGAATTGTTGTAATTCAGCCACATTTGAAGGCTTTTGAGCATGAACGGCCATGCCACAGCATCTCAATCGGATTCAGGTCAGGACTTTGACTAGGCCACTCCAAAGTCTTTATTTTGTTTTTCTTCAGCCATTCAGATGTGGACTTGCTGGTGTGTTTTGGAGTATTGTCCTGCTGCAGAACCCAAGTTCGTTTCAGCTTGAGGTCACAAACAGATGGTCGGACATTCTCCTTCAGGATCTTTTGGTAGACAGCAGAATTCCTAGTTCCATTAATCGCAAAGTCTTCCAGGCCCTGACGCAGCAAAACAGCCCCAGACCATCACACTAACACCACTATATTTTACTGTTGGTATAATGTTCTTTTTCTGGAATGCAGTGTTTCTTTTATGCCAGATGTAATCGGACACACACCTTCCAAAGAGTTCAACTTTTGTCCTCGGTCCACAGAATGTTTTCCAAAAGGCTTGGGGATCATCAAGATGTGTTCTGGAAAAGTAGAAATGAGCTTTAATGTTCTTTTTGCTCAGCAGTGGTTTTTGTCTAGAAACTCTGCCATGTAGGCAATTTTTGCCCAGTCTCTTTCTGATGGTGGAGGCATGAACACTGACCTTACCTGAGGCAAGTAAGGCCTGTAGTTCTTTGGATGTTGTTGTGGGGTCTTTTGTGACCTCTTCGATGAGTCGTCGCTGCGCTCTTGCAGTAATTTTGGGCGGCCGGCCACTCCTGGGAAGGTTCACCACTGTTCCATGTCTTTGCCATTTGTGGACAATGGCATTCATTCACTGTGGTTCGCTGTATTCCCAAAGCTTTGGAAATGGTTTCAGACCCTCCAGACTAATAGATCTCAATTACCTTCTTTCTCAATTGTTCCTGAATTTCTTTTAATCTCAGCATGATGTGTAGCTTTTAAGGATCTTTTGGTGGGCTTCACTTTGTTAGGCAGGTCCTATTTAAGTGATGTCTTGATTGAGAACAGGTGTGGCAATAATCAGGCCTGGGTGTGGCTAGAGACAGTATACTCAGTGACTCAGTTTTAACAAGGAGGCAATCACTTTTTCACACAGGGCCATGTAGGTTTGGATTTTAACAATAAACACCTTCATTTAAAAATAGCCTTTTGTGTTTAAATGTGTTGTCTTTGACTAATATTTAAATTGTTTTGATGTTCTAAAACATTTAAGTGTGACAAACATGCAAAAAATCAGGAATGTGGTATGTGGTAATATATGGTACATGTACTGGTAATATATGGCAATATGTATGCATAAATCTAGTTTATTGTAAAATATACCGTTCAAAACAACACAATCTATTTGGTAATATATAGTAGTTATATAGTAATATATATAGTTAAATATATAATTTAGCATATTGTTACATATAAAACAAAAAATATTAACATACATGAGTATATATATTTTGTATATTACATTTCCATATTTACAATATTGTTGTTAATAATATTGATAACTTGGTAACTTCACCAATCGCATAAAAGTTTGCCACTGATCAAAATGTTCTGTGTAAACTGAGGGTCCTGTTCCAATTTTTGTTTTTCCCATTCTGCAAATTCAGGGCGCCAATCTGGGTCATCCTCTTTGAGATGCTGCAGCACCTGGATGTTTGACTGATGCCACTCTCCAGTGACATGCAGCGAGTGCTACGCTGTGGACTCTTGCTATGCTGTGGGCTCTTGCTGAATAAAGCTAGGACAGCCACTGATGTTTCTTCATTAGTGATTTCTCATGCGTCCACATTTTGACAAATCCAGCACTGAACCAGTTTCACGAAATTGGGCAAGCAGCTTGCTAACTGTAGCATGGGAGATGGGTGGTCTTGTGAATTTTCTTTTAAATTAATTAAAGTTTTCTCTCTTAACATATAAATTTACTATTGTGTAAAACCTAGCTTCTAACTTATACAAACAATTGGTTATATTGTTGTTACATTACTCATGCATTTCTACAAAGCATCTAATCAGAATAAATAAAATAAATAACTGTCCAAACTCTGTGTTTGAAGTGTCCTCTGCCAACCAGCAGGAAGGATGATTCTAAAAGAAATAAGCTTATTAATGATCCCAAGTGAGATCTGAGCACAGTCAACAACAAAAAAAAAAGCATTAGTTGTGCCATAATGGTTTAAAATCATGTAGTCCCTGTGCTGAAAAAGGCTCATGTACAGGCCCATCTGAAGTTTGCCAATGAATACCTGAAGGATTCAGCAAAGGCTTGAGAGAATGTGATGTGATCAGGTGAGACCAAAACCTTTGAGCCCTTAAATTAAATTTGAATTGTTTGGAGGGAAGGAAATTCAGGATATGACCCCAAAAACACCACCCCCATTGTCAAATATGGAGTTGTAAACATTCTGCTCTGGGGCTGTTTCTCTGCTAAGGATACAGGAAGACTTCACAGCACTGAAGGGCCCATAAACAAGGCAGAATCTTGAATGAGAACCTCCAGAACACTGAAGATGGGTTGTGGCTGGGTCTTCCAGCATGACAATGACAACCAAGGCAACAAAAGAATGGTTTAAGAAAAAGCATACTTCCTGGAGTGGCCTAGCCAGATGAATCAGTATCCAGACAATCCAATTACAAATCTATGCAGGGAGCCAAGCAACATTTTTGAAACTTTCAGGATTTCAAGATTTCCTGTATAGAGATATTGGCCAAAATCCCTGCTGATATGTGTGCAAACCTGTTGATCAACTACAAGAAATGACTGACCTCGGTGCTTGCCAACAAGAGTCCCTCCACATATAACTTAATTCATAAATATGTAAACTGTAAATGTTTTTGTAACGAGCTAAACTTATAAATTATTTTCCCCACTGTATTTATGTAAGCAACAATATAATACTAATAATGTGTAATACTATGTAATACTAATGTGAATTGAAAATCATCCCTTTTTAAACACTAACTTACCAATTGTAAAAAAAAACTATTGTAGACTTTCAGACCAATAATGTAGATAATTGTAGACCCAAAATTATATGCAGCATTTAGTATCATTTAATCTTGATTGTTCAGCTTGGTCAGATTTCAAGTATTACTATTATTTGAGGCATTTTTACAGCATCTTTATTACATTCAGATCAGAACTTTTACTTCACTACCCTAAAACATAAATGACCCTAATGTACACCCTGTGCAAGACACATCTGCGAGTCTCTTTGCTACCCTTTAACCCATTAACAGTCTATTTTCACACCTTTTAACGGCAATGGCATCAGAGTTTTAGTCTACACCCATTGGCTAGCTCGGTCTGAAAGTGAGGTGTGTTCTGACAATCTTTTGGTGTGTTTCTATCTTGGCGGTGAAAAACACAGGTACCTCACTGACCAATTTATACCCTGACAACAGTCAATAGTCACCCGTAAATTCAATATGCAATTGACGTCTAGCCTATAGACCGTTAAAATAGGACCTGAAATGTACATTCTCTTACACACTCAGATGTAGATTTGCTTTTCTGTTTTGTATAATTGTAGTAGTACTGGACCCCATTATGTTTCAGCTATAGTTGTTGGAAACACTTACAGTATATCTACAATTTCTAGATAGATTTCTAGTTGTCTGCTGTTAATTGTTTTACACACAATGTGTATTTTATGGAAACATAGGATCAAAGCACATAGTTCGATAAGTAAAATCCATGTTTAATGATGAAAAGAGTCAATGTAAATGTGTGAAATTTGAAATAAAAAATAATGCTTTTTTATTTTTTATTTGCATTTGGACTACTACTGGCATGAGCAGCATTAATTCAGTCCAATTTTGTACAAAAATGCTTAGCTCATATCTTGGTCTAAGCCTGTGTCTATTGTCCCTTATTTTTAGTTATACCAGTGGTGTGCAGTGAGGCCCTTCAAACCCTTCAGAGAAGGGGTGACAATAGGTGCATGTAAATAATTACATAATTTTTAATCAGGAAATATATATTATAGTTATTGCAAAAGGGGTACCCACTATATTTACTGCACGCCACTGAGTTATACCATATGCAACGATAATTACATATGATTAAAAATGTTTTTACTGTACAAGCTCCAAAAATAATGTGTCCCACTTGCATTAGATAATGCAACTATTTGCCAATTGTAGCCAACAAAAAAACAACAAAGAATATCATGGTGGTGTATCATGGAGTGAGGGTGGGGGAGGACCTGCCTTATTACACCACCCCTGTGACCCTGCACTCGTGTCAAATGTGGGATCTACTCCCAAACCATACCAATCTGGAGGAACCCAGATGGATTAGGTATTTTGACTGATTAGCAAACTCACAAGCAGTCAGATGTGAATGGCAAAGATGCTGGTCCCAAGAGCGGGGACAGTGGCGTAAAAAGGAGGATGAAGCCCATCCCAGCCGGCATCGGGTGGAAGGCAGTATACACCCTGGACAGGCCGCCAATCCATCGCAGGGCAGAGAGACAGACACATTCACTCACACCTAAGGGGACATCCAATTAGCCTGAACTGGCAAATTTGACTGTGGACTGGAAACCCATGCAGACACAGGGAGAATGTGCAAACTCCACACAGAAAGACTTGGGTCACCCCAGCCAGGAAGCGAACCCAGGCCATCTTGCTGTGAGGCGGAAGTGCTACCCACTGCGCCACCGTGCCGCCCATTGCATGCTTACTGCAAGCTAAAATTAATGAAAATTTATTTAACTAACCAGTTAGCTAGAAGCTGGATGTTGTGGATAGCCAGAATTTAGTACTATACTTAGTTTAAATTAGTTTTTAACCCTGGTCTCTGCCCTAAAATTAACTGGGCTGAGCCCCAGATTTTTTACATACTCAGGCAACGCCCCTGATAATACACATCAAAAAACAGAAGCACAGCACTAATCAGGGGCCCATCCACTCCTTCCCCATCTAACCTCCTGTCACTTCCTTCCAAACACAGGCGCTTGAGAACGCACCCCATAGAGAACGCACCCAGGCACCCAGTGGCCTGTACTACACGATGGGAGAAAGCTTTTTAATTTCCTGGTCTAGCCTTAAACTTAAACTGTGGTCTGATGAGGCTGAGCATTCCTACATTCCAACATTTGTGACGCCTGAAAAAAAAACTGGGTCTTTGTCACAGTTTGTGCTGACAGTTACAGAATTGTACAGGGCCTCACTCAGGCAATTGCCCAGATCACCTTAGCCCAACCTGAGGTGTATGAACCCTCCAAGCTGAAGTACAGGCAGTTCCTCAGAAGGCCACAATGGTACAGTTGTGGTCAAAAGTTTACATACACTTGTAAAAAAACATAATGTTATGGCTGTCTTGAGTTTTCAATAAGTTCTACAACTCTTATTTTTCTGTGATAGAGTGATCGGAACACATACATGTTTGTCACAAAAAACAGTCATAAAATTTGGTTCTTTCATAAATTTATTATGGGTCTGCTGAAAATGTCACCAAATCTGCTGGGTCAAAAATATACATACAGCAACATTAGTATTTGGTTACATGTCCCTTGGCCATTTTCACGGCAACTAGGCGCTTTTGGTAGCCATCCACAAGCTCCTGGCAAGCTTCAGGTCGAATGTTTGACCACTCTTCTTGACAGAATTGGTGCAGTTCAGCTAAATGTGATGGTTTTCTTGCATGAACCTGTTTCTTTAGCACTGTCCACATGTTCTCAATGGGGTTTAAGTCAGGACTTTGGGAAGGCCATTCTAAAACCTTAATTCTAGCCTGGTTTAGCCATTCCTTTACCACTTTTGATGTGTGTTTTGGGTCATTGTCTTGTTGGAACACCCAACTGCGCACAAGACCCAACCTTCGGGCTGATGGTTTTAAGTTTTCCTGCAGAATTTGGAGGTAATCCTCCTTCTTCATTATCCCATTTACTTTCTGCAAAGAACCAGTTCCACTGGCAGCAAAACATCCCCAGAGCATAATACTACCACCACCATGCTTGACAGTAGGCATGGTGTTCCTGGGATTAAAGGCCTCACCTTTTCTCCTCCAAACATATTACTGGGTGTTGTGGCCAAACAGCTCAGTTTTTGTTTCGTCTGACCAGAGAACTTTCCTCCAGAAGGTTTTATCTTTGTCCATGTGATCAGCAGCAAACTTCAGCCGAGTCTTAAGGTGCCTTTTCTGCAGCAAGGGCTTCTTTCTTGCACGGCAGCCTCTCAGTCCATGGCGATGTAAAACACGCTTGACTGTGGAGACTGACACCTGTGTTCCATCAGCTTCCAAATCCTTGCAGACCTGCTTCTTGGTGATTCTTGGTTGACTCTTGACCATCCTGACCAATCTCCTCTCGGCAGCATGTGATAGCTTGCGTTTTCTTCCTGATCGTGGCAGTGACACAACTGTTCCATGCACTTTATACTTGCGTATAATTGTCTGCACAGTTGCTCTTGGGACCTGTAGCTGCTTTGAAATGGCTCCAAGTGACTTCCCTGACTTGTTCAAGTCAATAATTCGCTTTTTCAGATCCACACTGAGTTCCTTTGACTTTCCCATTGTAGCTTTTGTAGCTGAGTCTAATCACTGGCTCAAATGAGCCCTATTTAAATGGGCTCATGAGAAGTCAACAGCTGTAGTCAATCAGAATCACTTACAAGAAGTGAAGAGGCCATGACATGAAGCTAATTTGATTGACACAACTCGCTACATCACCAAAATTGACAAATTTTGTTGCTGTATGTATATTTTTGACCCAGCAGATTTGGTGACATTTTCAGCAGACCCATAATAAATTTATGAAAGAACCAAATTTTATGACTGTTTTTTGTGACAAACATGTATGTGTTCCGATCACTCTATCACAGAAAAATAAGAGTTGTAGAACTTATTGAAAACTCAAGACAGCCATAACATTATGTTTTTTTACAAGTGTATGTAAACTTTTGACCACAACTGTACCTGCTCCAGGCCCTGTTCCTCAAATGCTACTCGAGTAAACAAAGGGCTTGCTAGTGTTTCTCTCTGCAGTTCTCACTAGCATTCAAGTAACAGCTATCCCAGTTCCAAATTGAGCGTTTGCCTATATCATGTCTCTTCTTTATGGAAAAGTTTTAGTTTTAGAGTCTCAGCCAGAGGTGTGTGTCTCTGCGGTTATGCCTTTGCATATGGGACAACCTCTCAAACATCTTGGGAAAAAAATCAATATTAAATTTCACTGTACTGTTATTTTTAGGCAAATTACAGACAGTTAAATATTTAACAGGTGGTATTTCCTATTTTCCTCTCACCCTCATTACTTTCTCCTTCTTCTTAATTTCTTCATATCTTGTTTATTTGTTTTTCCAATTATTTTGGATAAACCTACTGTTTAGATTGTCTTTTTCTCATGTTTTTTTTTTAGGTAGCCAGTGTTTCCCTGGCATCCTTTGTTCTTAGTTTCCTGCTTCCCCAAATGTATGTTCCTTTTGCACCTATTTGGGGTGAGATATTTAGAGCCCACCCAAGTTGAGTCAGCTTGTCTAAGTGGGTACGGCGCTTGGCTGGCAATGAAGTGGCCAGGGTTTGAGCCCCCATCCAGAATTATATTGTGTTTAAGTTTATTTAGCTGTTCCACAATCAGACTGATTACTATTTGTTTTATATTGCTAATTAGTCAGGTTGCTCACCTGGTAAGGACAACGCTGCTATATGCAGGGAGTTTGATTTCACCACAGGGTGAGCATTAATACAGGAAGACCAAGCCAGATAAGCACATAAAAACTTGTCCTCCACTGTCCACAGGAGAGGGGATTGAGGACAGCAAAAAATCCTGAGGTGTCTGATCTCTCCCAAGCTGAAGTACAGGCAGTTCCTGAGAAAGCCACAATGGTACCTGCTCCAGGAACTGTTCCTCAATTGAAAGCGCACTTCCCCTCCCCAGAGCGCTGCTCGAGTAAACAAGAGGCTTGCTGGTGTTTATCTCTGCAGTGCTCACTAGCATTCGAGCAACAGCTATCCCAGTTCCAAACAGAGCGCTTGCCTATATCATGTCTCTTCTCTTTGGATGGGCCCTCACTAGGGCCACCCCAGTTTCAGCTAGAAGTATGTGTCTCTGCGGTTATGCCTTTGCATATGGGACAACCTCTCAAACATCTTGGGGAAAAATCAATATTAAATTTCACTGTACTGTTATTTTTAGGCAAATTACAGACAGTTAAATATTCAACTGGTATGAAATCATAATTAATTTATTATTTGGCTTTTGATTTTTTTATTTTTATTTTACTTCTTTCTTAACTCAATATATATATATATATATATATATATATATATATATATATATATATATATATATATATATATATATATATATATATATTAAACTGAACAAAAAAAAATATTGTAAATTGTAAATAATTGTCACCTATCATGAAACCTGTCAAGTGATACTATAAACACTATGAAATCAGTGCTTGCCCGTTTGTTAAAAACTCCTTTATTTGGTTATATTCCAAATTAAACTATTACACCTACAATCAAGGTTTTGGAATTTTTGCTTTTGTTTTAGCAGGCCAAATAAAATGGTTATCATATCAGTTTAACTTTTCATGTTTTTCACAGGCTGTTCCATATTGTTCGCCTTCATTCGTTTGTACAGTGCTTTAATAGCCTGTAATACTTCCTCTGTTTTCAGAGTATATATGATGGGATTTAACATAGATGGAACAGTTTGGGTTAAAACAGAGTTAATTATTCTAGTATTTGGATGTATATATGTTGTAGCAAGGAAATAAATGCTTAAAATTGGTACATAAAACAGAGCCACTAATATAATGTGAGAAGTGCATGTTTTCATAGCTTTCATTCGTTCACCACCCTGTGAAATCCTAAGCAATGCAAAACCAATACAACCATATGACAATACTATAAATATCAATGGAATAAAAATCACAGCATTAGCATAAACATAGGCCATTACACGATTAATGGAATTGTCACTACATGCACTTCTGAAGACAGGACCATGATCACAGAAATAGCTGTCTACTGTGGCTATAGATGCACAGAAGGTGAGTCTGGTGATCAGAGCCACAAGAAGAGTGACAAGAAACACAGACAAAACCCACATAACCCCAATGATCATCATCATTGTAGATTTAGTGACAATAGCATGATACCTCAGAGGAAAACATATTACATTACATTACATTTGGCAGACGCTTTTGTCCAAAGCGACTTACAATAGTCAAGTACAATGTAAAATAAGTTTAAAGGAAAAACATCTTTGGATAGGGATAAAAGGAGGACAAAGGGGAATAATAGGATAGAGGAGTGAAGGAGAGGAAGAAGGAAATGAGGTTAGAAGTAGTTAGTGTGTTAGAGGTGTTAAGAGAGTAAGTGCTCTTTGAAGAGCTCTGTCTTCAGGAGTTTATTAAAGATAGCGAGAGATTCTCCTGATCTGGTAGTGGAAGGTAGTTTGTTCCACCATTGGGGATCTCTGTATGAGAACAGTCTGGATTGCTTTGTGTGAATGTTTGGCAAAGCGAGGCGACGTTCACTGGAGGAGCGCAGCGGCCGGGAGGTAGAGTAAGCCTTCAGGAGTGAGTGCAGGTAGGAAGGAGCCTGTTCTGACATCACCTTGTAGGCGATTGTAAGAGTTTTGAATTTGATGCGAGCATCAACTGGTAGCCAATGGAGCTCAATGAGCAGCGGGGTGACATGTGCCCGTTTTGGCTGGTTGAAGACCAGACGTGCTGCTGCGTTCTGGATCATCTGGAGTGGTTTTACTACACAGGCCGGGAGGCCAGTTAGCAGGGCATTGCAGTAGTCGAGGCGTGAGATGACGACCGCTTGCACCAGGAGTTGGGTGGCCTGTTGCGACAGGAACGGTCTAATTTTTCGGATGTTATAGAGCGCAAAGCGGCAGGACCGAGCAACTGAGGCCACATGGTGCGTGAAGGAGAGTTGGTCATCAACCATAACACCCAGGTTCCTAGCAACCTTTGTTGGTGAGAGAGAGAGAGAGTCGATGCTTATAGAGAATTTGTGTTGAAAAGATGGTTTTGCTGGTATAACCAGAAGTTCAGTCTTTGAGAGATTAAATTGAAGGTGATGCTCCTTCATCCATGAGGATATGTCAGAGAGACACTGCGAAATCTGTGCAGAGATTGAGTGATCTTCAGGTGAGAACGACAGGTATAGCTGGGTGTCATCAGCAAAGCAATGGTAGGAAAATCCGTGTGAGCGGATAACCTGACCAAGAGAGGTGGTGTATATGGAGAAGAGAAGGGGTCCCAGTACCGAACCTTGGGGAACCCCAGTGGATAAGGAGCGGGCTGAGGACAGCTGTCCTTGCCACGACACCTTGAACGAGCGCCCAGTGAGGTATGATCTGAACCATGACAGCACATTATCTGCGATCCCCATGTTTGAGAGTATAGTTAGGAGGAAGTCATGGTTGACTGTGTCAAATGCGGCCGAGAGGTCCAGCAGAATGAGCACTGAGGACTGACCTGCAGCTCTGGCAGTTTTCAACGCTTCAGTCACAGACAACTGAGCCGTCTCGGTAGAATGTCCTTTTTTGAACCCAGATTGGTTCTGGTCCAGAAGGTCATTCTGGGAGAGGAAGCCAGAGACCTGATTTAAAACTGCTCTTTCTAGTGTTTTAGAGAGAAAGGGTAGCAGTGAGACCGGTCTGTAGTTGTCAACCTGGGCGGGGTTGAGAGAAGGCTTTTTAAGCAGTGGTGTCACATGTGCTTGTTTGAAAGCAGTGGGGAATACACCAGAAGTTAAAGAGGCATTGATCGTGTGAGTGATAGCCGGAATGATTGCAGGTGCGATAGTTTGCAGTAGGTTTGAAGGAATTGGGTCAAGGGGACACGTAGTAGGACGGCTACATATAGCAATGACTCTATCAAAGGCCAAAGCAAGCAGAGTAAAAGACTGCATAGTCATGAAAGTAAAAGCAAAAAACATGCTTGACAGACAGTCTCCATAAGATATATACTGTTTATCAAACAGAAACATGTCTACATACCTCGGAATTAAAGCAGTGCTTCCACACAAATCAGACACTGCCAAATTGAATACAGCTATATACTTTGCTGTGTGAAGAGCACGAGCCAGGTAAATAGTCCCCATTATAAAATAATTACCTAAAATGGTCACAGCATACACAAAGCACAGAAATATATAATAATACTTTGCATGTGGCATGTTGTAAAATCCGTTGATATAGAATGTGGGAGGGTGAATAAATGATGCATTGTTAAGATACACCACAGAGGTCATGTCAGAAGAAGACTAATTTTACATAAAATGTAAGAAAGAATAATAATAGAACCTTGAACCTTTAGTAGAATGTAAAACAGTTTATCACAAATCAAAATAAAATACAAATGCTAAAAACATTCAGAAAGTTCAGAACATTTAACAATATATAATATGAATTAAATTTAACAATGTAATATAAAAATTAAGGTCAATAAACCCTTTTCAAATTATTTGATAGAGCACCTTCTAATGTAGGAGCTAAATCCTAGTGGCAGTCATGCACATTTATAACCAAGCTCTGCTGTGTCATCTTTAAAACACGCCTCCAAAAAAAATCCACACACAAGACAGTATTATGGCAACAATGAACTTGAATTTACCAGATTCATCTCATGTATCATTAATACATGTAAAATAACGGATCATATTGTGTCACATTAACAGTGTCACCCTAAATAATCCCTACCCCATCAGTTATTTAATGTCTGCATTAAAAAACATCCTTTTTTGACCAAAAGGCGTAAAAAGGTTGTCCTCTCTTGTATTTTCTTTCTTATTTCATACATTGGATTTTTTATAGTAGGACTTTTTAAGAGAGAGACATAATGTCAACAAAAATACCAGAAAAAAACATTAACCTCTTAAGAGTCAAGCCTATTTTTTACCAATTTCCGCCTGAAATTAAATACTCACATTTGAAGGCCTTTCACTCAATAATTCCAATAATTCACAGGCAATTTTATGAATTAATATTACTTAGAAGCCTTTACACAATTCATTTAAGAAACTTGAATTATTCAATTGAACATGTAATGGCCAAAATATGGTAAAAAAATAACAGGAAATTTTTTAAGGTGCTTTTCAGATTTTCTATTTTTATTTTTTATTTTCAGACAATGTGTTATAAACTGCTCCCTTTTACTGGTTTCATACTGTAGAGCCAAGAGCGTAGGAGCGGGCTTGATATTGGGGGGGACGCATTGTGGTGGAAAATAATGACAGGAAGAAAGAAATTTTCAGAGTCTCTGAGTCTTGATCAGAATGAGTAACAAGATTTATTGAGAAGACACGCGTATGAATACAGAGTGATCTCCTGCCTTGCAAGAGTGCCATGCTCTCTTTATACCTTATATCTTGCTTCCCAATTATGGGCACAGTGCCACCATTGTGACACGTCAACTTCTTCTGACAGAAGTTGACATAATCCCTTAGTGGGCATATCAGGCTGGTTCTCAAAACACTGCAAGCAGAAAGGAAGATGACCCTGGCGCCAGAACTTGTAGACAGAACAGCTGTGACGGGCATTCCTTAACACACACACACACACACATAGACACACACTGCTGGCGCCAGATAGAGAAAACTCTCACTCAGCATTTCAGAAATGCTCACTGAGGGTAGTTCAGTTCAGTTTACAGTACACATTATCATCGCATAGAACAAAAAAGTAATATCATTAATAGTCGTCATTGTTTATGAATCATCACACGTCATTGATTATGAATCATTTCAATAAACACCTTCCATCACACTCCCCCCTTTGATTCTGAATCAATAATGAAATTTTCTTTTTACAGCTAATTTTCTTTACCTTCATTAAACAAACGGTCCAGCCCAAATGCAGTATCTAACTCTATTGTATCTACTGTAACTTGCAGGAACTGGCCTTTCTTCTGCATATGGCGGAACAGAAATTAATAGATATATATTAGAAAAGAGTAAAAGTACATCAACAAATAAAATCTCGATAGATCAACACATTTGCAACCCATAGAGAGAGAGAGAGAGAGAGAGAGAGAGAGAGAGAGACAGAGAGAGATAGCAAGTCGAGGGCCAGAGAGAACTCCTCATACTTCATTCAAGCAGTTATACATTTTGCAAATGACATGTGATTGTACAGAACTTATCAATATGATTACGTCAGCAGAGTCCAGTAAACAGCATGTTGTCCAGTTTTAATGACGTGATCCGCTCCAGCCTGTCTGAGCAACAAGTTTTTATCATGATGTTGTTCAGCACTGTGTCCTTCATGAACACAGCAGACAGTCCTTAAGTGTCCTAAAGTCTGTGAGAAGATGAGACAGAGGAAAAGGGTGGATGGAAAGATCTTCTGGCTATCTGAGGAGAGGTTTCCGGCACTTCACTCAGAGAGCTTGTTGTCTCCTAGTTCATATGCACTGGTCCCAGAACAGCAGAACAGCAGTGAAGCTCCTCTGCCACTCAGGGTCACGTTCTGCTCACAGCTCTCACTGTTGATGAAAACACTCTGACCTTCCTGATTCCTAAAAAAGTAAAAACAACCTCCAAAGCCTTGTGTCGCCGTGACAGTTAAAAAGAGAGCAAAGATCATAAAGTTATTAAGTGAATTATAAAGTGAACAGTAGAAATAATAACTGTATATATAAATGTATAAAACATTTAAGAATAAGAGTGTAAAGGTGTGGTTATCTCCAATCACACCCTAAGAGTGTAAAGGTGTGGTTATCTCCAATCACACCCTTCACTCCCCGCTTCTAGACCAAATGGAATCATCCAAGATTCCATGATGGTCTACATAACGCCTAAGAAGCCCTGGGAGTAAGGACAAGTGTCCGCATACAGAGTATGAGAACAAGTGTTTCTTCATCTCAGCTGTGGACATGCTGGGGCCTATTGCACACCAGTCCCCACGCCGGATTCTCCCTGCCTCGTTATGCCCACCATGGATCTGAGAAGATTCATAAACAAATTTTTACTACATTAACTTTCTTTTTTTTTTTTCAGAATTACAACATAAAGTTATAAAAGTGTTAAAATCAAGTCAATGTTTTTCAACTTTGTCACTGTAATCTTCAACCATAATAATGTATATATTTTTATACATTAATTAGACATTTTCTTACACTAGATGCTGAGAAGCTGATCTACACCTTTGTTTTGATTAGACTATTGTAATGCATTATTCTCTGGATTACAATTATTATTATCTACAATTTACAAATTACATCTTGGTCAAAATGCTGCAGCTACAGTTCTAACTCACACAAAAAAAAGAGAGAAGATTATTTAGATTGGATTTTAATATTCATTTAGTGTAAAAAGTGTAAAAATCTCTTAATGGCTTAGCAGCTAAGTATATATCAGGACTCCTGACAGATCGACAATTCCAGCTCATTTGTTGAGAACATTTAGCGTTGCATTCTGTATTTATGCACCAAAGATTTGTAACTCTCTATCAGTTTATATCCATCAGGGATCACCCAGTTCTTCCTTTGAAGCACATCTAAAACTTATTTGTGCACTTCAGATTAATCTTAGTTTTATTTATTTTAAAATAGTTTGTTATGTGCCAAAATTCTTAATGCCAATCTGTAGACAAACAATCCTCAACTTTACACATACTCAGAAATCCTTAAAGCATTGTTCAGAATATTTAGTCTTATTGGTGCTGTTATTTGAGGGCGAACACACAAGGAGCATAAAACACCCCCTTTTTATTTTAGTTATTAAGTAGAGAGTTCAGTTCCTTCAAAACTCTGATGAGTATGATGCAGTCAGTGCATTTCCTCTATATACTATGTAAACTTATTTTCCGTCTGTTAGCCTGAGTTTAAAAACATTTGGCTGATGTTAGAATTTAAATGTGTGTGGAGTTGTGTCCACAAGCTGTTGTAGGGATGGTCCACCTAAGTTTAGACTAACTAGTTCCTATGGCAGTGATTTTGAAGCTATGAGCTGCAGTGGTCCTGTTTGAAGTTATTGGCCTAATATTTATTTTCCTTGTTCAGTTCCAATATATATTTTTGCGAACTGTGCTACCTGTAAATTAATTGCAAAAAATAAAAACATATTTAAGTTTCACTTGTTTGGCATAGTTGCAAGAATGTTAGCTGGTGGTTTAGCAAGCTAGTTATTATTATATATATTGAATTAATTTAGCATTAATATTAATGCACATATAAGAGAAAGATTTCTATCTTACCCTATATATATATATATATATATTTTTTTTTTTAACTTTTGGAGCAAGCAAAGCTCTTTTTGTAGTTGATAGTCTACATTGATGTATTAATAAGATTTTAAATGGTTGATTTTTATTTAAGCCAGCATGCTTGGTTACTTTAGCTAGTTACAACTACATCTGAGTTTATATGTATTAATTTTGTCAAAAGCCAGTAAACAACTTCCCTTACATAAGCCTTAATGGAGATGATTGTTTTTAAAAAAATGTTTTATACAAATCATAGTCATTAGGCAACATAAATTACATAATGTAAACCTAAAAAAACTTTCCAGTGAAAATTGAGGGCCAATGTGTGATAGGCCTCTAATGTATTAATCTGCCCAGCAACCATGTTTGGCTACTGTTTACAATGAAATTAAAGATTTTTTTTTTTTTTTCCTGAACTAGATATTATTTTTAATGCATCAAAAAAAACTAAAACCTCCTTTTTTTTTTTAAAAAAAAAGAAAGGTAAAACAGTCATAATTTGAGTCACCACCAGATTTAAAGTTTAACCAAACATTTTCTACATGAGGCATAAACATCAAAAATTAAATAAAATCACTCCTTTTAATGGAAAAAAAAAGTAAACAGGCATAAAAATAAAAAAATCTGGTCTCACGTCTCTGTTGCTGGCTCAGGCTGAGGGGTGAATCCACTGGGCTGATTGGCTGCTGGGGGTGGGTGGTGTTGATGGTTGAGCAGGTGCTGTCTGAAGCGGTCTCTGATCGCTCAGTTCTTCCAGATCTGAAACCAGTTTCCTGGACCAGTGCTGTAACATTTCAATCACAGCAGGTCCGGTAGAGACGCAGTCCAGCCATCGACCGACAGCTGGACCAAACATAGTCTCTCATCTGAGACTCTCCTCATGAAGTGCTCTGGTTCAGATGATGTTCACAGTACTGTTGCAGAGGACCCTGTCTCCGAGGGTCAAAAACTCCTGTGATGAGCACCACCCCCGCCTTCTCAAACACCCAGAAAACAGCACTGAGCAACATTCAGTCAAAAGAGAAAAATCCCTCCAAAAAAAAACCTCAAAAGAAAAAATAATAATAAAAAAGAAATCCTGAAAGGAATTATATAATATGGTTAAAAATTGTTTAGCCTCATGAAATAACTAAAACAAAAATTATTTCCAGCCAAACGATGCTTGATATTCCTAAACTGTATAAACATTGTCATTATATTGTTGTGCTCTGATGGGGACTCAAAATATAGCCAAGAATATGCAAGCAAGTTCTTCATTGCCAGAAATAGAAAACATATGGAAAGCAAAACAGAAAGCTTTGTTTTTTTTTTTTAAGACATCTGATGTCTCCTTGTTTAAAAGTCAGAAAGAGAGACCCAATTCACTGCAGCTCGTAATAGATCCAATACTAAGTTTGTCAAATTACACCTTTCCAAAGAAAGTAAGATCTTTCCTTACTGGTTTCTTAAATCTACTATCCTCATTAAGAGAATCAAAAGAACAGCATAAACTGAGATGCATGAGAACCACTAGAGAAATTAGATATGTGTATTCTTTAAATCTCATTCAGCTGAGACTGAGCTGAAATCAGTATCAATAAGAAAAGAATAGAAAAGGCCTAAACCACATGAAGACAGAAGCTGTGTTCAGAATGGCTCACTCATTAACTCTTTCACTATGTAGCATTTTCTATTTACTAAACGAATTATGGAACAACCAAACAATAAACCATGTTTGTCCTGCTCTGAGGACGTCTAATACAACAGCACTGCATTGCATTATAGTATATTTTGGAATTTCTAAATTTTGTGATGCATTAGGTTTTCCATAGTGAACTATATAGGGAATAGAATGTACTGCTGGGGTTTTAAACAGTATTGCAAAAATGGTTTACACACTATATAGTGCACTATTTCTGGAATCTTTCACAATGTGGACATTTGTACATAACTCATCACTACTATTTAAACATGAAGCAGTCTCACATATTCACTAAACTGCCATCCTCAGAATTCTACAGCATTCTCCATAAAGATAATGAAACATGTTACATTGAACAGTTCCAGCATGGCTCAATATTCTGCCCTACTTTAATATATGTATATTGTTTATATGCTAACGATTCCAAACTTTTGAACAGCACTACATAAACACACACATAGTTTTGGCTCATTTGATTGAAAAGAGCTGCGTCATGAATTTTTGGATTAAATTTCAATTCTTTAGTTACTTGGGATCCCATTTTGTTCTCTCATTCGATTTTAATGAAATTTAGCCCCAATAATCACGTCACACCTTCCTTCTTCTAACCCTGCTTAATACACAATCAGTACCCTGTACTATTAGTATTATTTATGCACTCCTCCCCACGGTCCCGGGACCTATTACTCAATAGAGGCCTCACGACCAGGCTAGTCTTCTCTTTAACTTTAAAGATATATTTACATACATCAATAAAGGCCTCACGACCAGGCTAGTCTTGTACACCGTCATGTAACTATACACTGTCCAGGGCGGAGTGCTGAAGGAAGGATGGAGGGGAGTAAATTAATTTAAGAACAAATTTTACATTTAAAATTTCCTTAATGAGTAAATTAGTTAACCAGTCACTCACCACCAATGTTTGTTGATGAGGCTTGGATTTGCGAGTGGGGGGGAGAGGCCGCACTTACCCCCGCGGTACTTTGTCCTTATTCTGTGGAATTTTCCCTTGCTTCTGGGGCCCAGCTGTTTTGCTGGAGAGCGTCCTCGGCAGGTGCTAGTCTCTCCCCCTCCGCCGCAAGACCATGCTCATCCTGTTCTGTGACGCCAAATTGTGGTGGAAAATAAGGACAGGAAGAAAGAAATTTTCAGAGTCTCTGAGTCTTGATCAGAATGAGTAACAAGATTTATTGAGAAGACACGCGTATGAATACAGAGTGATCTCCTGCCTTGCAAGAGTGCCACGCTCTCTTTATACCCCACCCTTACTATCTTGCTTCCCAATTATGGGCACAGTGCCACCATTGTGACACGTCAACTTCTTCTGACAGAAGTTGACATAATCCCTTAGTGGGCATATCAGGCTGGTTCTCAAAACACTGCAAGCAGAAAGGAAGATGACCCTGGCGCCAGAACTTGTAGACAGAACAGCTGTGACGGGCATTCCTTAACACACACACACACACACATAGACACACACTGCTGGCGCCAGATAGAGAAAACTCTCACTCAGCATTTCAGAAATGCTCACTGAGGGTAGTTCAGTTCAGTTTACAGTACACATTATCATCGCATAGAACAAAAAAGTAATATCATTAATAGTCGTCATTGTTTATGAATCATCACACGTCATTGATTATGAATCATTTCAATAAACACCTTCCATCACAGCATTTGCCAATATGAAAGTTTCCTAGAACATTTGTGGAAATTACTTTTAATCACAAATAATCAATTTTTCTATATTTTGTTTATTATTAGTTAACATCCAAGTAAAGGTGATTTTACAAAAAATTGGGTACTGTGCTTTTATTTTCTTTCTACTGAGAGCTCTTCTTAAGATGGTGTCCTTTTGCTAAATTTCCTTCGGGATCAATAAAGTATCTATCTATCTATCTATCTATCTATCTATCTATCTATCTATCTATCTATCTATCTATCTATCTATCTATCTATCTTTTATTTAAAAGAATGTAACTTTACATTTCATAAAGATTTTTATAAATGTCAGAACATGGTCTTACTGTGAACTACAAATGAACAGAAGTCACGTTAGATCAGTGTTTCTCAACCCTGCTCTTACATATTACATATGTATATATTAATATGCATATTACCACTGTTCTGCATATTCTACAGCTTCCTCTGCTTTAAATGCACATAATAAAATAAGTGGTGGTATGATGTGTTTAATACACTGCTGATATACATGATTCATTTAGGCTCCATAGGGGGCTAAAGGATTTTAACAGGTAAACTCAGTAAATGACTGTTTATTAGCTGATCAGCTGGATCTGGTGGAAAACATAATTTTGGGGCAGTGATCAGGGTTAACAAACTGCTTTAAACTACAAACATAAAGTACTGTACTAAATTCTGGCTATCCTCTACATCTTTTAGCTAACTAGTTAGCTAAATGAATTTCCGTTCATTATAGCTCACAGTAAGTCCTGTAATCCTAAATTAATAAACAGTTTGAAAATGAAATAGTGATTAGCTGATCAGGTACAGGGCAAGTTAAACATTACATATATAGTTTTTTTTTCTTTAACCTTGACTCCCAATCTAGCTAATTCCAAAGTTAAGCTAACTCACTAACACAGCTGCATTTTATTAATCACAGTGGGTTTAATCTGTGTGCTGATTCAGAGACGTGTATTTTTAACCAGCTATCTGAAACATATCATCACAGTTTACGTGGCCTATCGTTACCTTTCTTTTAGAAAAATCTCTGTATATCCAGATCTGTTCTAAAATCAGCTGAAGCTGCTGCAGCCCGATCCCCCTGCTAAATCTCACAGCGAGGGGGTGGGGCTTCCCGCACCAGCACACTGCCTCTCCTCCACGCGCCACAAAACCAGCAAGCTGATTGGCTGTTTATGTGGGGAGGCGGGACTTAATACCTGAACCGGCTCCATGATTGGTCCGGTCTGTCTCCTCATTAATAGGACAGCTGATCTGAGCCAAACAATATAATTTTTTTGGGGGACAAATCCACCTGTTTCTAACAGCCAATGTGTAGAGCTCTGAACCTGGTATGGTCCTTTCTTTCTCCAAAGGACTTGAAACTGTATAAGAATAAAAACTACCACTTTTATAACTCATTTTGAGTGCTTTTTAAAACGTGTTAAACCGATTCAAACTACTATGCAGCCTTTCAACACACCTTTAACCTAAATATCTAAAATGCTGGCTGATGTATGGGGGGGTGGTTGCAGAAGGGGTACCCACAATATTCACTGCACACCACTGGATCTGACTGGTTGTGGACCAGGAGAATAAAGGTCTGATGATATATGCAGCTCTGCTCTTGCAGGGAATATAAAGAGTAGGAACACTGTAATTAGTTTTTGAACCTCCACAAGTTCTATGTTGCTTATTGTTATGCGCACAGTGCATATTTTATGGAAACATATTAGCAAAACATATACTATAAAAAATAAAGTTTGCTTCTTTTAAGTGTGGGATCTGCTCCCTAACCCTACCAATCTGAATGAACCCAGTTGGAAGAGGTATAGCAGCAGATCAGAAACTCGACAGGGTGCGGACATGGAACACTTCCCAGGTGGGACAAAGCAACAGGCAGGGCGACATGGTGGCTTCAAAGCGGTAGAATGTTAGGCAGTTATGGTAGGTGATTTTGGTTTGAATAAGGATTTCTGGCTCCACCCTGAAAAAAATGTGTGTATCACAGATGCTGATTTTTTCAAGGCCCCAGGAACCATGTGAAATTTAAGCATTAAAATTAACAAAAAGCACATTTAGTTGCACTCAGTGGGTGGCAATGGTTCTGAGGGTTTGCAAGTAAAAAATGCAATTCTAAATTGCATAAAGTATCTAACATCATGGTCTGGACTAATGTTTGAGTAAAAAAAAATTGACACTGTGCATCACTGGCCTGTTCTACAGAATGGGAACAAGCTTCAGAATTTTCAGGTCAAATTGCTAAAGTGTCAATTTTTTTCCCAAATGGCTTAAGGTTTCTGAATGTACTATAATTTCTGCACCTCTGCATCGGCTGATAGAACAGGGTATGAAGTTTCTGTGGTCTGATGAGGCTAAGCATTGTTAGATGACACTTGTGATGCTTGGACAAAACACCGGTGTTGGCTCACTAGAGGGTGGGATGCAAATTTATTATTGAGCCTAACACTGACAAGGGCATTGAGGCTGTGCTCTCTCAGGTTTAGAAGGAAACAAAGGGTGTTGTGGCATAGATCAGTCAATAGCTGTGTGGCACACAGGGAGCTGTTGGCAGTGGTATGGGGGCCATATGGCAACACTTTATAGGGGCAATACCTTAGTTAGCAATCAGAAACAATATGATAATTTTACTTATTTTGAGCTTCTTTATACCAGTATAATTAATCCAGTTACAAAAAAGAATGAATTTTCTTTAATTAATATTTACAGACCACCAGGGCCCTAATTAGAATTTTTAAAAGAATTTAGTGATTTTGTCACAGATTTAGCAGTAAGTAGTGATAAAGTGATTATAGTTGGAGACTTCAACATTCATTTCGAAAAATTGGATGATCCCTTAAAAAAGGCATTCACATCAGTTTCAGACTCAGTTGTATTGTTCAAAATATAACAGGACCTACTCATTACTGTAATCATACTCTGGATTTAGTTTTGACCCTGGGTGTGAGCATAGATAACCCGAATATTCGTTCTCAAACCTCCGCAATTTCAGATCATTACCTTATTTTATTTAAATTACATCTTAGACGTAATATACGTACATCCCCTAGCTACTCTATGAAACGTTCAATAACGTCTTTTACAGCCCAACGATTTACAGATAAGCTTCCTGATTTATCAACTCTAATATATTCTCCTATAGACCCAGTAGAACTAGACAAACTAACCGAAGGTTTAGAAAATACCTTTTTCTCCACATTTGATAGTGTAGCAACCCTTAAACACAAAATAGAGAGACAGAAAAAGCTTGCACCATGGTACAACGATCAAACTCGTACCTTAAAGCAGTTAGTACGAAACTTAGAGTGTAAATATCGATCAGCTAAACTGGAAGTGTTTCGCTTTGCGTGGAAAGACAGTCTTGTTAAATATATAAGAGAACTTAATAAAGCCCGCTCAGCGTATCTGGCCTCACAGATTGAGATTAATAAAAATAATCCTAGAGCTCTCTTTAGTGTTATTTCAAATCAAATCAAATTTATTTGTATAGCGCTTTTTACAACTGGTGTTGGCACAAAGCAGCTTTACAGAAACATGATTACAGGACAAAGAATCAGGCAAAACATTAAACATAGAATATACATAATACAGAACCCCCAGTGAGCGCGGAGGCAAGGAAAAACTCCCTCAGAGCTGCAGGAGGAGGAAGAAACCTTGGGAGGACCAAGACTCACATTAAAGGGGGGGACCATCCTACCACTGGTCAAATGGCTTTTAAATTAATTTTAAAAAGTCTTTCATGCATCCACATAGGTTTTATATATTCAGGTGTATAGCAGCTCCACTAATGGCTTATAGAGTAAGATGGATGATGAGCAGCTGATCTGTGGTGGTGGATGGAGAAGAGCTGACTTCAGAAACTTCCAGTCTGGCCAGACAGAGGACATGAGAGCCTGAGGGTCCAACATCCCTCGGTATCGGGTCAGACAGGTGGGCAGTCAGTAACTCGGAGGAAGGCAGAGAGATGGAATTAGTTTTGACTGGATTTATGTAAAACAGAGAATATAAAACATTATCAGAGTGTGGCAAATGACTCCGGCAGATCTAAATAAAACAGCCTAACTAAAGGCAGAGAGCCAGAAGGTAACATAGACATGGAGGCTCCCTGAAACACTGGCATCCACCCACTCCACCGTCCACAAACCTGAGTGACCGTGTGCAGTGGGAGAACAACAGCACCAGCATCTCAGTTTACCACAATTTCCTCTGTCCATGAACCCCTGAATCTGCAGCCTTATCTAAAGGGAAAAACATTAATTACCAAAAGCTAAACTAAACAAGTAAGTTTTCAGTCTAGACTTAAAGATTGAGACTGTGTCTGAGTCCCGAACATATTTGGGGAGATTATTCCAGAGTTGAGGCGCTTTATAAGAGAAAGCTCTTCCTCCTGCAGAGCTCCTCTGAATTTTAGGAACTACTAATAAACCAGCACCCTGAGATCTAAGTAATCGCGGTGGTTCATAACAGGAGATGAGGTCTTGTAAATACTCAGGAGCGAGCCCGTGTAGGGCTTTATACGTTAACAGAAGAATTTTATAGTCTATAGTCATATTTCCAAATTAACTAAAAACCAGGCAGGTACTGAACCTCAGATTCCAGCCATTCACCTTCACATGTCTTTAACCCACTTCCACAGCTAGAACTAGAGAAAATGATCTCCTCTTCATACAGCACAACCTGCACACTTGATGCAGTCCAAACAAAATGACTAAAACAGGTACTACCAGATATAATTAAACCTCTGTTAATGATAGTAAACTCATCGCTCACCCTGGGGCATGTACCCAAAGCCTTTAAAACAGCTGTAATTAAACCTCTGATCAAGAAACCAAATCTTGATCCTACTGTACTGTCTAACTATAGACCAATTTCAAACTTACCCTTTATTTCTAAGGTTTTAGAAAAAGCTGTAGCCCAACAACTTTGCTCTTACCTGCAAAGAAACCAGATCTATGAAAATTTTAAACCTGGATTTAGGCCCCAATTATAGCACTGAGACAGCTTTAGTTAGAATAACAAACGATCTACATATAGCCGCCGACCAAGGCTGTGTTTCCCTACTGGTACTTCTGGATCTGAGCGCAGCCTTTGATACAATAGATCATACTATCCTTTTAGAAAGATTAGAGAACATGGTCGTTGTAACAGGAACTGCATTATCATGGTTTAAATCATACTTAACCAATCGCTATCAGTTTTTGAGGATAAATTAGACTATAGACTATAAAGACTATAGACTATAAAATTCTCCTGTTAACGTATAAAGCCCTACACGGGCTCGCTCCTAATTATTTACGAGATCTCCTATTATGAACCACCGCGATAACTTAGATCTCAGGGTGCTGGTTTCTTAGTATTTCCTAAAATTCAGAGGAGCTCTGCAGGAGGAAGACCTTCTCTTATAAAGCGCCTCAACTCTGGAATAATCTCCCCGAATATGTTCGGGACTCAGACACAGTCTCAATCTTTAAGTCTAGACTGAAAACTTACTTGTTTAGATTCAGGGGTTCATGGACAGAGGGAATTCTGGTAAACTGAGATGCTGGAGCTGTTGTTCTCCCACTGCACGCGGTCACTCAGGTTTGTGGACGGTGGAGTGGGTGGATGCCAGTGTTTCAGGGTGCCTCCGTGTCTATGTTACCTTCTGGCTCTCTCCCTTTAGTTATTATGCTGTTTTATTCAGTTCTGCCGGAGTCATTAGCCACACTCTGATAATGTTTTATATACTCTGTTTTACATAAATCCAGTCAAAACTAATTCCATCTCTCTGCCTTCCTCCGAGTTACTGACTGCCCACCTGTCTGACCTGATACTGATGGATATTGGACCCTCAGGCTCTCATGTCCTCTGTCTGGCCAGACTGGAAGTTTCTGAAGTCAGCGCTTCTCCATCACCCACCACAGATCAGCTGCTCATCGTCCATCTTACTCTCCACTACAGATTATATCCAAGCCATTAGTGGCGCTATTATACTCCTGAATATATAAAACCTATGTGGATGTATAAAAGACTTTCTAAATTTTAATTTAAAAGCCGTTTGTCCAGTGGTAGGATGGTCCCCCCTTAAATGTGAGTCTACTGGGTATTCTGTATTTTCTATGTTTAATCTTTTGCCTGACGCTTTGTCCTGTGATCATGTTTCTGTAAAGCTGCTTTGTGCCAACACCAGTTGTAAAAAGTGCTATACAAATACATTTGATTTGATTTGATAAGTCTGTTGTCCTCTTTGCCCTGTTGGCACTGATTGTGGGGGTGATGTAATAGCGTAAGAGAAGCTCCCATGTTCAGCAGCCACACTTTGTTATTTAAAGGTTTTTATGTGTGTTTGGGGACATGGATGCAGATAAACCTGTTTAAAGGGGGCTTTGTTCTTCCTTAAATGTTATTTTGAAAAAAAGGAAATATTGTGGGCTATTGTGGGTTTTCATTTTGTATATCACGTTTAAACCTTTATTCTAATGTAAAAGGGCTGACCCTGGGGCTAGTCAGCCTCTAGCCACTAGCGCACATGGAACACTTCATTATAAAAAAATTACACACACATGTTGAATGAAATTTGACTTTTATTTGTAACATTCTCTAAACGTGAGTTTTCAATGGAAAAATGTCACACCACCAACTGATAAAATACATATACAATATTATTTATATACAGACATTGTTAAGTCCTTCAGTTAACTTCTGTTCACCTTCCAGTGTCTTTAAAGCAGCATCCTCCTTGGTGCCATGTCTTTAAAGATGTTGATGACCTCGCTGTGATTTATTCCAATGTCTTTTTCAATGGCAAGCAAGAGAAGGTCAGAGAGCCTTTCTTCACCAGACAGGCTTCTTAGTTTAGAGCGGCTAGTTTATCTGGTGACCAGTCAGCTAAAGATGCTTAGTAGTTTGGTGCTGTATGAGACATTTTACTGCACAACAAAATGATTTCACGTTGGGCTTAGAGGGCAAATGGTATGATTTTACTTGATGTGTATGTTACCTGGCTGATGGGTGTTGTGTTCTGTATAATTCAGTATTAAGGTCCATTAGGTATCTGTCCATTAGGTGTCACTATGGCACATACTGAGTTGAGGAGTTTCAATTTACTAGGTATGTACAACCCCTGGCAAAAAGTATGGAATCACCAGTCTTGGATGAGCACTCCTTCAGACATTTCATTCTGTAAAACAAACTCTGATCAAAAACATGATACAATAATAAGGTCATTCCAAAGTGCAACTTGTTGGCTTTCAGGAACACTCAAAGAAATGAAGAAAAAACATTGTGGAAGTCAGTGAATGTTACTTTTATTGACCAACCACAGGGAAAAAAATATGGAATCACTCAATTCTGAGGAAAAAAGTATGGAATCATGAAAAACAGATAAACAAAAGATGATTCAAAATACATCACTAGTATTTAGTTGCACCACCTTTGGCTTTTATAACGGCTTTCAGTCTCTGAGGCATGGACTTGATGAGTGACAAACAGTATTCTGCATCAATTTGGTGCCAACTCTCTTTGATAGCAGTTGCCAGATCAGCTTTGCAGGTCGGAGCCTTCTTGTGGACCATTTTTTTCAATTTCCACCACAGGTTTTCAATTGGGTTGAGATCTGGACTATTTGCAGGCCATGACATCGACTGAATGTGTATTTCTCCAAGGAATGCCTTCACTTTTTTTGCCCTATGGCACGATGCATTGTCATCTTGGAAAATTATTTCATTATCTCAAAACATCTGATCAATTGAAGGGATGAGAAAACTGTCCAAAATGTCAATGTAAACTTGTGCATTGATAGAAGAATTAACCACAGTCATCTCCCCAGTGCCTTTGCCTGACATGCAGCCCCATATCATCAAGGACTGTGGAAATTTGGTTGTTTTCTTCAGGCAGGCCTCTTCATAAATCTCACTGGAACGGCACCAAACAAAAGTTCCAGCATCATCACCTTGTCCAATGCAGATTCTTGACTCATCACTGAAGATAACTTTCATCCAGTCATCCACAGTCCATGATTGCCTCTCCTTAGCCCACTGCAGTCTTATTCTTTTATGTTTAGGTGTCAATGATGGTTTTCTTTAAGCTTTCCTGTATTGAAATCCCATTTCCTTTAGGCGATTTCTTACGGTTCGGTCACATACATTGGCTCCAGCTTCTTCCCATTTATGCTTTATCTGTTTAGTTGAACTTTTTCGGTTTTCAAGACAAATGGCCTTAAGTTGCTTGTCTTGACGCTTTGATGTCTTTCTCGGTCTACCAGTACGCTTGGCTTTAACAACCATTCCATGCTGTTTGTATTTGGTCCATATATTGGATACAGCTGACTGTGAACAGCCCACATCTTTAGCAACCATGCGTGAAGAGTTACCTTCTTCAAGA